>NW_025953852.1:0-75866 GCF_022578515.1 Annulohypoxylon truncatum
TTATTAATAATTTAAATAATAAATAATTAATTTATTAAAAAACTAATAATTAAAAAACTAATAATTAAAAAGTAAATAATTAAAAAATAAATAATTAAGAAATTAATGATTAAAAAATTAATTATGTAATTAATAATTATATAATTAAAATTTTTAATATAAAATATAATAATATTAATATAAGTTTTTATAAGGTTAATAAAAAATTTATAAAGGTTTATACGAGTAATATAATAAAAGTTTATAAGGTAATAAAGGTTTATATTAATAATATATTTATTATTTATTTTAATATTAAGGTTTATATTTAAATATTTAATATTATTATTAACGATGGTATTATAATAATTAATATTAATAAAAGTTAATTTTATTTTATTTTTTACTTTTATTATATTTTTTACTTAATATAAGTTAACTTTTATACTTATTATTTTAAAAGTTTTTTAAATATTTTCCTAAGATTTCTTATAACTTAATATTAATTTCTTATAATTTAATATTAATTTCTTATTTAATTTAATTTAAAATTTAAATAAAATAATTAATTTAATTTATGAAATTTATAAAAAGATTTTTCGATATAAGAATTAAGTTAATAATAATTTATTAATTTTATAAGGTTTATAAATATTAAATAATTTATTTAAATTTTTTCGAAATTTAAAATCATTAATTATTTATTTTAAGTTATATAATAATTTTAAACCTTTAAATATAATATAAGTATATTATTAAATTAAAGTTTTTATATATATTAATAAAAGTTTTATTAACTTTATTTAAAAAAATAAATTTAAAATAATTTTATTTAATATATATCGTATATATTGAAAAAATTAAAACTTTAATTTTTTAAAAAAGTTAATAATAAATATAAAATTTTTTTCTTCCGGAATTATTAATTATATTTAACTAATATAAACTTATAAATTTAATAAATAACTTGGTATTAATATAATAACATAATAAAATATAACCGATATAATTATAAAACATAACCGATATAACTTTTTTAAATTATTAATAAAACTTTTTTAAGATTTAATAAGTAAGGTTGGAAAAAAAACTAATAATTTTTAATCATTTTTTAGTTATTAATTAACTAACTAGGATTACGTAAGAAAACTAATTAATTAATTTAATTTTAATTAAGGTCTTAATTAATTAAGTTTAGTTTTAGTTAGGGCATTGACTAATTAAAACTAAGCTTAATTAGTCAGTTAGTAACTAAGAAAAAACTAAAAACTAAAGGTTTTTATCCCACCATTTTTAAAAATCTTTAACTCCTTAAATATTAATCTTAAAAATAAATAAAAACTAGTTTTATAAATTTAAAGTTAAACAAAATAAGTTTATTTAAAACTGTATATTTTTACTTATTTATTTTGATTTTTAATTTAACTTAGAAAATTATTTTATAAAAAATCAAATTTATTTATTTCGAAATTATTTTTCAATCCTTTATTATTAATCGAAACCAAATGGTAAAATTCCATTTCCTTTCGATTATTATAGTGTTTAATTTTAAATTTAAGGTTTATAAAACTATATAATTATAGGACTTAAAGTGGGCCCTAGAATCATTTTTGAAGTTGGAAGGTCCTTTTAAGTAACCGACTTTTCCTAGTTAAATATCTTATTTTGGAGAAATTTTCCAAGTTTTAAAAATTTTACCTTATAATCTAGTATTATTATGAATAACTAATTAATTAAATTACTTATAAATATATAATATATATGCATCGAATCAGCTTTTTTATCAAAATCGGAATATAATAATTATATATTTATAGTTATTTTACTTAAGTAGTTATTAATTATTTTAAGTAAGTTATAGGGTGGGGCAGGTGGGCCTTGGCACTTTGAAACCATAAATATTCTCCTACCAAAATCCTTCTATTATTTTAAACCTTAATAAATAATTCAATTTAATTCTTAAAATTCCAATTCCTTTAATTATAAGTACCATTTAACTTTAAATTAAAGTAAATATAATTAATTTTATTATAAGTTTATTTTTTAAGATAAAAATAATTTTTAAAAACCTAGTATATATAAAACCTTAAATTTGACTTTAACCTTTAATTATAAATTTAATTTAAATTCTAAAAATCCCATTCCATTAAACTTAAATAATATTTAATTTTAAATTATTAAAACAAGTCTTAGGTTATTTTTACGATTTTTATTTAATAAGTTAGAAATTTTTGAAAAAAAGTGGTTTAAAAACCTTAGTTTTTAGTTTTTTTTTAGTTATTAATTAACTAAGCTTAGTTAGTTCTAGTTAGGGCCTTAACTAATTAATTTAATTTTAATCAAGGCACTGATTAACTAAGCTTAATTTTAGTTAAGCCTCGAATTAATTAATTTAGTTTTAATTAAAGCCTTAATTAACTATTAATAATTAAATATTAACCTTAATTATAAATATTATAATTAAACTTTATTTTATGTAAGGATTTTGAATAAAATATTATAAAATGTTAAAAATAATTTAAAGATTCTTTTTAAAATAAAATCTTAACGGTTATTTTATTAAATATATTTATTTTTATTTTGGTTTTATAATTAAAGGAAAAATGTGTTAATATCGGCGCATTAATTAATTTATTTTTTTAATTTTTTAAAAGTTTCTTAATATTTATTAATTTAAATTAAATTTACTTTATATTTTATTAAATTAACTAATAACTTTACGATTTAATTATACCTTTCGATAAATTTCCGGTAAAAATTATAAAATTTTAAAAAAGATTAAATTATATAAAGTACGGCTTTTCCATTCTTAATAAAGTTTAATTAATAATATACCACTTTCATTTTATTTAAATTTACGTTTACTTTTTTAATATTAATATAAAACTTTAAAAACTTTATTTTAATTATATAAAACTTATATTTTATTATATTTACTTATAGTTTAATTTTATATAATTATTTTAATATTTTATTAATATATTTTTTATATTTTTTATAATTTTAAAAAATATAAAAATGTTATTTAAATATATTATATAAAATTTATTTAAATAATTATAGAACGTATTATTTATATATTTTTAAAATATTAATGGTTTATTTATTAAGTTAAAAAGCATTATTTTAAAATAATAAAACTTATATTTTATCCGGAACGTCGTAAAGTTTTTATTATTAAACGTAACTTTAGTTTTATAAAAAGTTTAATATATATTAATTTTAATAAAGATTTTATTTTTTACGATTTAAGTTAATGTTTTTTTAATAAGTGGTAATAAATAATAATTTTTATAAGTTAATAAATTTAACTTATAATAGTTTATATAAAATTATAATTTTTTATTGGTTTTTTATGCGAAAAATACCGGTGCGGCTTATAAGGTTAATAATAACTTAATGAATCTTTTTTATAAATTTTCCATAATATATTTCCAACATATTTTTAATTTTTTTAAGAACATTTTATATAATGAAATATATTTTAATATATTAAGTTTTTTATTTAACTTAATATGGTGGTTTATTTTAAAGCGGTGCGGAATAAGTTTATTAAAAATTATTTTATTAAATATATTAAAGTGTTTATAATGTTCCGCCGGGACCATTTTAAAAGTTAATATCGAAGCTTTTTATTATTATTAAGTAATAATTTTTTAACGCATTTTTTTTAATAAGTTTTTTTAGTATAAAGAAATTAATAATATTATAAATAATTATTTAATTTTCTTTTTTAATATTTAATAAAAAATAATAACATTTATAATAATAATATTTAAGGGTTAATATTTATATTAATTAATATAGTTTTAACGTATAATGTATAATTTTTAAATATCCCGCATTTTATATTTATTTTTCGGTTTATTTTTAAATTTAATATAAGGTTTAAATAATGTTAATAATTTTTTTTCATGTTTATTTAATTTTTAATATATTTAACGGAAACTTATTTCTTTGTTAATTCCCTTGTTTATATTTTAATATAAAAAGTGTAAAATCTTTTTTAATGTTATTAATTTTCTTATTTTATTAAATAATTTAACCATTAATTATCGGTATACCTTAAATTTTCATGTTTATACTTATTTAAGTTTTTTTATTTTAACTTAAACTTGTTTTTTTATATTTTTTATTTTAAATACCCGACCGCCTTCGAATAAGTTACATAAATAAAACGTTTTTTTATTTTTAATTTTAAAGAATTAAATTATGAGTTATTTACATTAACATTACACGTTATTTTATTTTATTTTTTTCTTACGTTTATTTTTATTTATATTCGTTTTTTTACGGTTTATATTTTTTTAATATTTTAAGTTTTATAATAATTTACTTATTAAATTTATAATAATATTATATAAACATTTAATAAGCTTTTATTTTTTTAAAAAAATTAATTATTTATGTTTATAATTAATAAAAATGTTATAATAAATAAAAAAAATTTTCTTAACAATAATATCGTATTTTATATTAATAATTAAAAAAATAATATTTTTTATTTTTTTATTTTAAATATAAATATTAATTTTGATTATTATATTTATAATTTATATCCCGTGGTTATTAAAACCGGATATTATTATTAATGTAAAACCGTTTATTTATTTTGTTTTTAAATATTTTAATATTCGAACGGTAAATAATATATTTATTAAAAAATAAACGTTAATTTTTATATTAAAAAAAGTTTTAATAAATAAAATTATCCCATTTTTTATTATATTACATTTAATTAAAGAAAATCTTTTTTTAAAAATATTTCCTAAAAAATTTTCCGGGATTTTTATATATAATTTTAAACTTAAAATTATAATTATTATTATTTTAAAATAAAAATTTAATTTCCTTAAGGTAATTTTTTTCTTAACGTTCTTTTTAATTTATTATTATTTTATATTATATTTTCCGTATTTATTATTCGCATTATAATTTAATTAATCCGTTTTTTTTTAATTTTATAATATTCCGGTTTAAAAAAAAATCCACGGGATTTTAATATTTTTACTTATAATATATAAAACATTATTTTTAAGGAATTAATAACTTAATTTATTTAAATATTAACTTTTTATAAATGGTTTTATTATTAATTATTATTTTTGTAATTAAAATATTATAATGCGGGAACGAATTATTAAAAGTTTTATCCGTTATTAATACGGTTTTCTTTAGTTTTTTAAGTTATATACTTAATTATTAAATTTATATTTATCTTAAACTTAAAATTTATTTATTTAATTTATTTTTTTATTAACGGGTGAAAAAGTTTTTTTATTATTAATAATTATATCGTTATATATAATTATAAAATTTAATAAAATTATTAATATTGTCGTAATATTAATTAACCGTTTTTTCGTTAAATTAATTAAATAATTTATTAAATATTTTTTATTTATAATTTACCATGGTAATATAAGTTAAATTAATAAATTTAATAAATTTAATTTAAAACGTTAAAAACTTTATTATTAACGTTATATGTAAATTACGGAAATTTTTTTATATTTTTTTATAAATATTAAAATCTTTATATTAATTATAAAAATAAATTAATACTTTGTTTATTATTTTTAATATAAATAACTTATATTTTTTAATGACGAAAGGTATTAAATTTTTAACGGTAATTTCGTTTATATAATTTAAAATATGATAGAATTTTTTAATGGTGTTATGAATGATAGTTGATTATTTTAAGTTTAAGTTAATTATAAGTTTTTAAAGGGAAAATTATTTATTGTATTAGTGTGGCTTTGATATATAGTTTTGTAGTTAAGTTAAAGTACGAGTGTATTTTATTAATTTCTTAGTTTTTAATAAAAAGAAATTATATTTTCGTGGTTATATTAATAGGTTTTCCAAACTTAATTAACGCTTTAATTAAGCCTTTATTGGAAGTATAACTTAGATACGATGTTTTTTTAAGGGAAATAAAGGATTTGATATAGTTTTTAACGATGTGGCGTTTGGAAGTATTGGAATGACCTTAATATTATCTTAAAAAGATATTTTAAATGTTAATAACTTTAAGCTTAATAATGTTGGATCTTTTATATTATGCGGTGTTATGCTTGTTGGTTATAATAATATTTAAATTTTATTCGGTATTATAATTATTAGTTGTAATGTTAAAACTTTTAATTTTTTTAATAATAATAAGTAATGTCGGTTATATTAATCGATAAGTTTTATTATGTTTTCCATTAAAAATTTTTTTTAATATTATTTATTATATATATTCGTATATTTTTTTTAATGTATTAAATACTTTAAATATTTTCATTTTTTTTAGTTATTAATTTAACGGCTTATAAGTTTTTTAATTTTATATAATATTTATTTATTTATGTTTTTTTATATTATAATATATTTAAATGTTAATAATTTTTTATTATAAAAATTTAAGCTTTATAATATTTTATATAATTATAAAACATTTATAACTTTATATATGTGTTATAACGGAAACATATTAATTTTATACGTTAAATTTTTAATTTTCTTTATTATAAATAATAATTTTATTTTTTATGTTCCGTATTTTTTAAATTAATTCTTTAATAACTTATAACCGTGATATAAACGCAAGTATATAATTTTATTAACCTTGAATTTTATAGTTTTATAAGTTTTATTGTATCGTATTTTAGCGTTTATTATTATAAAATTTAAAGTTTTTTTCGTTTTTTTTTAAAATTATTTTTATATCGTTTTAAAATTAAAAGCATTTATTAATATATCTAATATAAATATAATTAACCTCGGTTTAAAACTTAATATAACTTTATTTAAGTTTTTTTTTAATATAAAAAAATATGCGTTATTAATGTTATATTAAAATGTTAAAATAATTTTAATTTATAGTACTTTGGAAATTATTTAATAATAATGGATTGTTAATTTTATTTTTTAATTTTATTTTTTAAATTACTTATTTATTTAAAAGTGATAAAATGTGTTTATTATAAGTTTAATATTTATTTATATAAAAATATATTATTAAATTTTAAATATAAACTTTAGGTTTTTATTTAATATTATTTTTATTAATATTCCTTAATTATAAAATAATATTACGCGGAATAATTATTTAATTTATTATTAAGTTATATAATTAATATTATTTAGGATAAAAATAAGTTTTTTATTAAATTTATAAGTTATTACGAAAAGTGTATTAAAGTATTTATAGTTTTTTATTATTTACGGATTTGTTTTTATTTATATTTTTAATAATCCGACGACGAAATTTTATACGACGGTATAGTATAAGATTATTAAGGAATTTATAAATAATAATTTTTTTTTAAGGTTTAATTAATTGGTTTAATTTTCCGTATATTTTAAATATTAATTAATGTATTTTTTAATTTTACGTGTTATATTTTATATTTATATATTTATTAATTTATAAAACATTTTTATTAATTTAAAATAATATTTTTTATTATAAATTATTTCAAGTATATTTTTAACATAGTTTAAAAGAATTATAAAATATTAAAAATTTATGTTAGTAACATGGTATATTAATTTATTTTTAAGTTTATGTTGATATTATTTTATTATATCTTTTTGGTTTTATTTTATATTTTTTAAAATTTTTCGCATCCGTTTTAAACGTTAATTATGTTAATATCCGTTAATAATTTTTTACCGAAAATCGTTTATAATTTTAAGTTTTATTATTATATATATATTTTTAACTTTATTTTATATTATGTTTTAAGTTATATTTTTTAAAATGAATTTATATTTATTTTATTTTTCTTTTTTATCACTTATAATTATAATTATTAATAATTTCGAAAAGGCATTTAATATTAAGTTTAATTTATTTAAGATATGATATATTCGTAAATTAAATTATAATAAATATATAAAAGCGATAATAAGTTATGGATTTATTTTATTTAAGTTTAATATTTTTAATAAAATTTAATTTATAATATTAATTATTAATTAATAATTTATTATTACTTAAATTAATAATTCGTATAATTATAATTAAATTTTATTTAATTTATATAATTATATTAAATATATAATTTTTAATTTAAGTATATCGTATTGTATTTTTAATTTTATTAAGATTTTAAAATAATATTTAATTAATTTTATTTTATCGGGGTTAATACGTTAACCGTGTTAATCTTTATTTAAATAAAATATTATTATATTAAATCTTATTTATTTTAATATATTAATATTAATAAATATTTATTTTTTAAAATTTTAATGTACGAGGTACGAAGGCTTGTTAAGTTATAATTATAAAATAACGAAAGATTATTATTTTATAGGAGTTGAATTAAATTTCATTCGTGAGGTGTAACTTTTTTACGTTGATATTATAAATAATATTTTTTTTTTTTTTTTTTAATATTTAATAAAATAATTTTTTGATTTTATAATAATTACATTTTTTATTAATAAAAAAAAATATATTTTTTTAAAAATCCGGTTATATTAATGTATGTTTTAAAATTTAATAAAATGGTTAGCATTTTTATTTTTTATATTATTATAATTTTATTTTTAATAATTTATGAATTAATTTTATTAATTATAAATTTAAGTAATGTAATTATTAAGAAACTTAAGAAAGATTTTTTCGGCGATAATGTTAATTTAATGTTTATATATTGTTTAAAAAGTTTTTATAAATATTATTAATGTTATTTTTTAATATTTAAAAAGATTATTATATTGTTTATATAAATTTTTATAAATAATTTAAAAAACTTAAGCAAATAATTTATGAATCGTTACATGTACGCAGGAAAATTTTTAAAACTTATTAATATAATATTTAAAACTTTTAATCTTTAAAATGAAATAATTATTATTTTATTGTAATTTTTCGTAATAATAAATAATTAATAATAAAAAGCCATCCCATTAATAATAATAAAATACTTTTTACCATATATTTGTTAAATTATTTCCTTTTATAATAATAATAAATAAACATTTATTAAAACATGTTTATTTAATTCCTTTAAATTAATTATAATTTATTTTTTTTTTATTTATTATTTTTTATATAATAAAATATAGATATTTGAAAAAGGTAAGTTTTTATTACTAATTTATTTTTTCTTAATTATATATTTTATTAAAAGTTTTATTAATAAATTTTTAATTTTTAATTCCGAATAAATATTAATATCCTGTTTTATATATTTATTTTTAATTATTAATTAATATAATCGTTATTTTATTTTTTTTAAACATTTTAATAATACTTTTATTATTTTAATAATTATATTTCTTTATTAATTTCTTTAATTATTTTTTAAAATTTAGGTTTATTACGTAATAATATATTCCATTTTTTAATACCATTTCGGGAATATTTATTAACGTAATAACTTTAAATAATAATATATTTATTTCCGAAAAATTTTTTTTTAATTATATTATATATTAAATATTTTATAAACTTAATTTAATGAATTATAAAATAACATTTAATATATTATTTATTATAAAATTTATTAAAAAAATATACCTTTTTTTAAACTTAAGTGTTTATATATTATTGTTAAAGTTAAAAGTAACGGTTTAAGTTATATTTACATTTTCTTATATTATATTATAAAACATATAATTAATTATTTCTTTAATAATATTAAACTTTACATTTCTTAAAATTAAAATTTTTTCATCGGTATTATTAAGAAATATTATTCCTTTTATTAAATTATATTAACATAAATTATTATATACGTTTAAATAATATAATATAAATAAAAAATCCCGACCTTTTAATAAATTAAAATATTTTATAATAATTAATATTATTATATATTTTAATATTATAATTGGTTAAATTACTTTCACTTTTTATTAAATTAATTTAAATTTTATAACTTATATAAGGATTTATGTTTATAAATAAGCCGAAAGGAACATATTTATTTAAGGATAATTTAAAATAACTTTATATTCGATAAAAAAATTATTATTTAAAAACAAATATACGGATAAATTTTTTTCGTATACCCATGTTTTTATTAACATTTAAATTATTAATTTTATTCTTCTTTTTATTTTTATTTTTATTTATAAAAAAAATTATGTTTTTTAATTTATTATTATATCTTTTAAATTTATTTTAATTATGCGATATAAAATTTTTAATATAAACATTTTAAAATTTTAAATAAATTTTTTTCGTTATTTTTAATTTATTATTTAACCGGAGGAATTTAAATTGGTATAAATTATTAATTTAATCCTATGTTTATTTATAATGTTAATTTTAAAACTTAAATATTTTTTTAACTTATTTTTCTTTTTTTTTATAAGGATAATATCGAAAATCCGGTAACCCGAAAGTTTTTATATCTCGTAACCTTCGCTTATTATTACATATTATCGTTTTAAGTTAATACATGTTAAGTCCTTATTTTCATTTCTTATATTAATAATATTTTATAATTCCTTTTCTTTTTATAAAATAATAAAATATATATTTTCCATTTTTTTTATTATAAAGTAAACGTAATATATACGTAAATACTTTTAAATTATAAATAAGTTTAATTTATCCTAACATTTAATATTTTAATATTTTAATTTTATATATTTTCTTAAAATTAAAGGTTAAAAAAAGTTATAAGGTTTTCACTTTACAATTTTTTATATTTTTCTTAAGAACTTCTTAAATTATATAAGCTTAATACATTTATTAATATAAATATATATAAAATAATTTAATTTTATATTAAATATTTTATTATATTTTCGGTAAGTTCTTTTAATTTTATTACGTTATAAAAATTTAATATAATTAAACTTATTAATTTCATACTTAAAGTCATAAATATTATATTTTTTAATTAAGAAAAAACCATTTTTTATTAATTTTTTCTTATAATTTTCCATATTTAATTTATTAATAATATAAATAACTTTATCCGCTATATAATATTATTTATTTTCGTGTTTTCTTCGTCGTCCTTAATAATAAAAACGTTATAAACGATTATTTTAATAATTATTACTTTATTAATATCGATAATAATATCCTCGGTTTTAGTAAAGGGATTACCCTTAACCACATTAATATTTATAATCGTAGTTATAATTAAATGAGCGGTTATTATATATTTTATAATAATTATTATATCTTTTATAATAATATTTATAATTTTTTTAATATTTATTATAATTATTATAACATTTATATTAATTCCTTTGTTATAATTATAAACCCTTGCTTTAATTTTTATTCCTATAACTTAACTTAAATCTTTTATTAATAATTATATTCGCAACTTCATTAATTATTTTAAACTTAATAATAACGTTAATTAATATCCCGTAAATTTAACGTTCTGTTATATTTATAATTAAAGGATTTATATTTTTAAAGTTAAAGTTTTATTTTTTAACGTTAATTATTTAATTTTTTTATACTTTTTAATAATTATATAAATGTGTAATATATTTATTTAAAATAATATTTATGGTTAAGAAAAAATAAATTAATTATAAATTTTTTATTAATATATTATATATTAACGATTTTTAATATTCCGCTTTTATAAAGTTAATAACGCGATATATTTAAAGTAAATTTATGGTTTATAATTTAAAATTAATGTTTTTAAAGTAATTATTTTTATTATATTTAACTTATTAAATGGTTTTTATTATTTTATAAATTAAAATTTTAAATTATTTTAATAATATTTTTAACGCTTTTATATTATTTTTTAAACATTTCATTTTTTTTTTATAATAATACATTTACTTATTATTATTACGCGAAGCTTTTTAAAAGTTATAAGAATTTTTCTTAAATCGTGTTTTTTCGTATTTATAATGTTTAAACAGTTTTAATAATATTAATGAATAAGTACACGGATTTTTAGTAGGTTTTTTTACTTAAAGTGGCAATATTTAATGACCCGATGATTATTATATCCAAATTAGGGTGAAAATACCTGATATTTTAAATAAACCATCTTTTTAATTTTACTTTTTTTTCCGTTATTTTTAATTACTTTTCGGTAATTGTTTACATATTTTTCATAATATTATTTATATTACTTGTTATTTTTTTTAAATTAAAGATTTATTTCATGGTAATTTACACCGTTAACATTATTTTAATTAACCGTTGTTTTATTTTACGGTTATAACGGGAAAGTAAAAACCTTGGGTTATTAAAACTATTATTATTTAATTTATTACTAATATTCGTTATTTTAAAAACCGTAATAATATAATATAGTTTAAAATATAATAATTAAAAAATAATAATGGGAATTAATATAAAGGTAATAATAATTTAAATTAATTATAAATATAATAATATAATTTCGTTTAACGATTAAAAATTAAAATTATTTAATAATAAAATAAAAATTATAATAATATAAATTAATTATAATTATAATAATATAATTAATATTTATAGTATTAATATTAAGTTTATAATTATATAACTTAAAATAAAGAAAAATAATTAAATAAGTAATTTTATTATTAATGTAAATAAACTTAATACATTAACCGATAATATTAATATTATTACAAGTGGTATTAAATTTAATATTAATAATATTATTATTAATGATATTAAATTTAATATTAATAAGTTTAATATTAAAATTAAAAGCTTTAATATTAAGATTAAGGGCTTTAATATTATAATTAATAAATTTAATGTTAAAATTAAAAGCTTTAATAATAATATTAATGGATTTAATAATCGTGAAAATATAGTAATAAATGATTTAATTATTTTAAAAATAAACGCTTAAATATATTATTAAATAAGCTTTAAAAAGTTTAAAAGTTTATTAGTTATTATTAATAATTTAAATAATAAATAATTAATTTATTAAAAAATTAATAATTAAGAAATTAATAATTAAAAAGTAAATAATTAAAAAATAAATAATTAAAAAATAAATAATTAAAAAGTTAATCGTATAATTAATAATTATATAATTAAAGGTTTTAATATAAAATATAATAATATCGGTATAAGTTTTTATAAAGTTAATAAAATATTTATAAAAGCTTATATAAATAATATAATAATAATTTATAAGGTAATAAAAATTTATATTAATAATATACTTATTATTTATCCCGGTATTAAAGTTTATACTTAAATATTTAATATTATCGTTAATAATAATGCCGTAACAATTAATGTTAATAAAATTCAACCTTATCTTCTTTTACCTTTATTACATCTTTTACCCGGCATAAATTAACTTTTATTTTCGTTATCTTAAGAATTTTTTAAATATGTTCTTAAAATTTCTTATAACTTAATATTAATTTCCTATTCAGCTTAATTTAAAGTTTAAATAAAATAATTAACTTGGCTTATAAAATTTATAAAAAGATTGTTTAATATAAAAAATAAATTAATAATAAGTTATTAATTTTTCAAGGTTTATAAATATCGAATAACCCGTTTAAAATCTTTTCGAAATTTAAAATTATTAATAATTTATTCCGGGTTATATAAAGATTTCAAATCCTTAAACGTAATATAAATATATTGCCACGCCGAAATTTCCGTATACATTAATAAAGGTTTTATTAACCTTGCTTAAAAAAATAAATTTAAGATAATTTCGTTTAATATATATCGTATATATCGAAAAAATCGAAACTCCGATTTTTCGAAAAAATTAATAATAAACATAAAATTATTTTTTTCCGAAATTATTAACCATATTTAATTAATATAAACTTAATAAACTTAATATATTAACTTAATAAATTTAATACACCATTTAATATTAATATATTAACATAATAAAATATAACCGATATAATTATAAAGCATAATTAATATAACCTTTTTAATTATTAATAAAACTTTTTCGAAACTTAATAAGTAACCGAAAAGAACTCGGCTTAATAAGAATTTAAAAAGTAATTAATAAAAATTCGGAAAGCAACTAACACAAACTTAAAACCGATAAGAACTTAAAAAATAACCCAAGTTTATAACGCGTTAAAAAGAATAATTCGGTTTTAAAAATAAAGTTAATAAATGTTCTTTCCTTCTTATATTCAAAAAATTATATACATATAATATAAAATAAGGTTCCTATAATAACTTAACGAAAAAATTACACAACAACTTTTTTATTAAAACAAATAACTCGTCGCACCGAAAATTTAAAATAAAAAATAAAAAAACTTCACTTAAATAAACAATAAGAAATTAAATTAATTGTTACCCCGAAAAGCGATAAAAATAAAACAAAGCTACCACTTAATAAAATTTCTTAATAATATTATAAATAATAATTAATTATTTTAAGTTTAAATTAATTATAAGTTTTCAAAAAGAAAACTATTTATTATATTAATATAACTTTAATATATAACCTTATAATTAAATTAAAATACGAGTATATTTTATTAAAATATATAATATTTTTTTTAATTTTTTTATAAAATAATTAATATTACCCTTTAATTTATTTTTAAATAATATAAATTAATAATTAAATTTTACTTTTTTATTAATGGTTACATTTTTTTTATTAATGAAAATAAAAAAATTTTATTATTTTATATTTTAACGAAAATTTATTTTTAAAAATTAAATTACGGGTGCCGCATTTTTTATTATAATATTTCTTTCGACCATTATAATTATTTTATTTTTTAACGTTATAATTTCTTTATCTTTTATAATTAATTAAATTATTTAACCTTTTTTCTTAATATTTAAATCCACGTTAATATTATTGTAAACATTATTTAAAATATAATTATTAAAATATTATAATTATTTTCGTATTGTTTTTATATTTTTTATTAATATATAAATTAATTTTTTTATTTTAATTTTTTACATATATAATATATATTTATAATATATTAATTAATAAAATTTATTATATATTATTTTTAATTTATTTTTCGTTAAGTAATTAAAATCCATTTATTTTATTTACACGAAACTTTTTATTAATTCGATCCGTTCGTAAACGGCGCGGGACATAAAAATAAAAAAAATTTAATAATATTTCCGTTAATTTATTACGTATTTTTATAAAATATAATAAATTAAAAATAAATATAATTTTCACGCTTATTTTTTATATTTTTGCCGATTATTTAATATTTTTAAAATAATTTATTATTAATTATTTCGGTTAAATTAATATAAGTTAAATTAATAATAATAATTTTTAAGTTTCGGTTAAAATAAACTTTATTATTTTTATTAATTTTAATTTTATAAATAAAATAATATATTATTTTCATAATTTTTTTAATATAAGGAATCATTTTATATATAAGAATTATATTTTTATAATTTTCTTATAAAATAATAAGATTTTTATCCTCGTTATAAATACGGGATTTTCGATCGTTATTATTATTATTTTAGGATATTTCTAATTTCAACTTTAAGTTATTAAACGTTATTAATTTTTAATATAAATTAATAATTTATATTAATTACGCATTATATACGCATTTAATTTATATTAATTTTCTTTTTTTAATAAAATTACTTAATATTTTTAAAATAAATAATTAAATAAAATAAATTAATATTAAAAGTTAAATTAATTAAATTAAATATAATAATTTAATTTTTTAAAAAATAATTACATGTATTAATTTATTTAAAAAAAAAATAAAAAAAAAACAATTATACGACTTCGTAATTACGGGAATATACCTTTTATTTTTTATTATACCGGAATAACGTTTTACCGTTACTTTAAAGTGGCTTAATTTTAAAGTTAACCGATTTAAATTACGATATAATTTAAAATTATAATAAATATAAAATTAAATTTATTTATTAATAATAACTTTTTTAAATTATATAAAATAAACATTTATTATAAAAATTAAATTATATTTTTTATTAAATTAAATAATTTTAAAACTTTTTTTAAAGTTTAATTTTATAATTACTTTTATATTTATAAAATAATAAATATATAAAAAATAATTATTATTTTTAAATAAAATATTTATATATAAATAAATTATAAATTATTATTAATAAATTATAATTTTTATTTTATATTTATATACGATATTATTATAAATATAATAATAAATATATAAATATTATATATAATAATAATGAAAAATATTACGAATAATTTTATAATAATTTTAAAAAATAATTAAATAAATATTATTATAAAAAAACGTTAATAATTATAAGGTTTAAAGTTTTATTAATAGTTGTTTTTTTTAAGTTCTAGTTATTGTTATTTAATTACAAAAAAAATATTTTTATTGTTTTATTAAAACGTTTATTTTTGTTTTGTTATTTATGTTCGTTCTTGCTTTGTTATTTCCCCGTTTATTCGGAAAAAAAACAAACGTTTACGTTTATTAAATCCTTTTTCTTTTTAATGTTTTTATTAATTATTATTGTAATTTTTTTTTAGTGTTAATGTGGATAAGGTTATAAGTTTTATTAGTGTTATTAATGTTGAAAATGCGTTGTGTTATAATTGCTAAGTAATGAAGTTTAATTTTTTATTTATTTGTTTTATTTTTATTAAAATATTTTTTATTATTATTACGTTTTTTTTTTCTATAATTTATTATTTAATGTTTTATTTAAATTATTTATTCCGTTAAAGAATTTTATTTAAATTAATGGCAATATATGTTTTATTTTATTTATTATTATTTAAATTAATTTAATATTTTTTAATTCTTAGTTTATTATTATAAGTAAAATGTTAAACTTGTTTTTTTAATGTTTTTATAAATTTTAATAACTTTTAACGCGTTTAAATTTAAGAGATTTATTTAAGAATTAATTAAATTATAGTTAATGTTTATTAGTTTTTAATGTATTTTAATAATAATAGTTTTTTAGTTAAGGTAAAGTTTTATTTTAAACGGTTAAATATAGGGGTGAATGCGATTTAATAGTTTTATAACTTTTATTTTATTAAATAATAAATGTGAAAAACTTTTCGCAAAAATTTAAAACTAATAATCTTATATTATTTTAACATTTTTAATAAGTTTAAAATTATTATTATTAAATTTATTTTTTTTATAAAATTTACCTTTTTTAACCGGTGATATTATTTAATCTTTTATTTTAACGTTTTATAAAATAACATTATTTTTTATATTTCGTTAAATTATTTATAAGGTTTTTTTTTCTTTAAGGTTAATAAATAAATTTTTTTTATAATTAAAATTTATAAACGTTATTATAATAATAATATAAAATAATAAATAAATATATTATTATTAATATAATAATATAAAATAGTAAATAAGTATATAATTATTAATAATAAATTGAATAAAGGTATAATTATTAAAAATAAAAAAAATTATAAATATAATAAAAAAAAAATTTTTTTATTATATATTTTTTTTAAAAATTTTAATAAGTGCGCACATTTAACTTTATAAAGAAAAAGTTATTATATTATTTAAATAATTTTTTAATTAATTTTTTACACGTTTAAATTATTTTAATTTTTTTTAATTTATTATTTATTTTTAATTTGTCATTTTTTACTTTTAAATTATTAAATAATAATAAGTATATTTTATCGAATTTAATTATTAATTCTTAAGCATTTTACATTAATAATAATTTTAAATATTATTAATTGTTTTTTAAACCGTATTTTAATTATCGTATTAAATATTTTAATATAAACTTATTATTTTAATAATTTATCCTTTTTTTTAATAGTTTTTTTATTTTATATGAAACATAATTTTTATTATTTTTTTTATTTAAATTTATCTTAACTTTTATTTTATTCTTAAAAATGAATTTAATTTTAATGGTATAAGAAATAAATATGTTATTAATATTATATAATATATTTTTTAATATTTTAGAAAATTTAATTTATATGTAAGGTTATTTATTTTACGGATTATTATAAAAGGATTAATTTATTATTATAACTATTTACGGGATAATTTCCTTAATAAATTATATCTTTTATATAATTTTAAATAAACTTTTTTACCGATATTAAATTATTTTAAATTATGTTTTATATTATAATAAATTTTTGTATTAATTATTATAAAATTTATAATTGTTTTAACTATTTATTAATACACATTTTTTTAAGTTTTAAAGTTAATAAATTCTTTTGGTACTTTTAAAACTGTTAAAAAAGGTTTAATTTTAAATTTATAAATTACTTTATTTAAAAAATAATTAAAGATAAATAATTTAAAGTTATTAAAATTATATTATATTCCTGGAATAATGTTAATTTATAAAACGTTAAATTTAAATATTATATAATAATATATAATAATTTTTATATCTTAATTTTTTTTTTTTACTTTAATTATTTATTTATAAATGATTTATTATAAATATTCTAAATATTATACCTTATTTCCTTTATATTATTTATTATAATTTTAATATAAACTTTAAATTTTAATTAAAAATCTTTAATCCGCGATAAAAAATATTTAATAATATATATACTTATTTATTTATTATATATATAATATAACTAAGTATAAGTAATAATCTTTTTATAAATTTATAAATAATTATTATTATTATATTATATTTATCGTATTTAATTAATTTTTATATCGTTTTTATTATAAATATTTCGGGTAATTCGATAATAAAATCCATTATTATTATATAAAAAAGAATCGTTAATTTAATTATTAATTTTAATTCTTTTAAAAGCTTTTATTTATCCGTTTAAAATACTTAATATTAAAAGTAATGTTAAATATAATTAATTAAATGTATCGCGAACTTTTAAATATTAAATCCGTTCAAGTTATATCTTATCCGTTATAAGTTAAAATAATGTTTATTATTATAAATTTTCTTAAAAATTTATTAAACGTAATTATTTAATATAATTAATTTCTTGGTTTCATTTAATAATTTTATATATAATAAGTTATTATTTAATATATATTTAAAATATTTAATTAATAAATTTTTATCCTTTTTTTATAATAATTTATTTTTTATTTTCTTTATTTTAACGTTATTTTTAATCCTTTTTAAAAACTTTTTTTAAATTCTTTTAATATTATTACATTTATAATAAATATATATTTAAAATTATTTATTATATTATTTAACTTATTCCTTATTTCGTTTTTAACTTTTTTTTTATTTATGTTATTCACGTTTATTAACAACTTAAATAAAGCGTTTAATATTAAGTTTATTTTCTTTAATATATATTTAACATTTAATTAAAATTAAAATAAATATACCGATATAATTATTAATTAATTATTTAATTTAATTAAATCTTATAATCGAAATAATGTTTAATTAATTATGCCTTTTATTACTTTATAATTTATTAAAATAATAACTGGTAATTAATATGATTATAAAAGTATTTAAAATATTTTAATGCTTTATATAAAGCAAGTAACTTTTAATTTTATTACTTAAAATTTAGTTTCGGATTTTATTAATATTTTATTAATGTATTAAATTAATTGTAAACTTATTTTTATTTTAATTATTATTATTATAAAATATCATTAATTTAAATCTTTTTTTTTAATACGTTTATTTTTAAAAAGGTTTTTTATGAAAAATCTTAATATATTAAGTAACTTATATTTGTTAATTTATTTTATAATATTTAAAATGTTTTAAGTTTTTTTTTTAAAAGGTTAAAATAAAGTTTTGCCGTTTATTTCTTTTATCTTATTAAAGTTTTAAATATTTTTTCTTTCTTTCATATTACGTTTAATTTTATCTTTTTCTTTTATAATAATAAAATTTTCTATTAATATTAAAGAATAAATTTTCTTAAAAATCTTATTATTTTTATATATATTTTTAATAAAATAAATATTATAAATATTTAAAGTTTTAAATAATTTAAATATTACTTTAAGATATTTTTTATGTTTTTTAATTATTTTTAAAAAAAATAATAATATTATTAATGTATATAGTTATATATCTTTTATATAATTTTAACTTTTAATTTATATATTTTTACGTAAAGCTTAAATTATTATAAAAGCCCATTAATATAATATTTAATATTTTTAAGTTTTTAAGTAATATAATTATTATTTTATTTTAATATTTTAATTAAATTAATAATTAATAAAAAAACTTTAAACCATTTATAACTATAATAAAGTACGCTTTTTTTATTTTTAAAATAATAAATTTTTAGGTTGATAAGGGGTATATATTTAAGATAATAACTTTATTAAATAATTTAAAATTAATAATAATTTTTTTTCTTTACTTTATTTATTATTTTTTAAATAATAAAAACTAGATATTTAAAAAATGTAGTTCTTTTTATATAATTTATTTTATTTCTTTAATATATATTATTAAATATTTTATTCATTAATTTTTAATCTTTTAATTTTAAGTTATATATTTTTATTAAATTATATATTTAATTTTATTAATTATTAATTAAAAAAAATCATATTTTCTTTTTATTTATTATTTTAATAATATTTAGTTTTCTTTATATTTTATATTTTTTTATTATTTATTAAAATTATTATTTTTGTTATTTATTTTTTATATATATATAAGCGTTAATTTTTATTTTAATTAAGGGTATATTTATTAATTATTAAACTTTTAAAACTTATACTTTTTTTTAAGCTTTTTTTTTTTATTTCTTATGGCGTTAAATAAGTTTTATAATATTTTGTTATTAAATTTAAAGGTAAATTTTATTTCGTTTATTAAATTAAACTTTTGTAACATTTAAAAGTTTTCGTTTGATTTTATTACTAATGTAATTACTATTAAAGCATAAAACGCCTTTTCTTAAATTATTATAAAAACTTTTTTTTCTTTGTAATTAATTAATATTCTTAAACATTCTTTCCGTTTTATTTTTATTAATTTGTTTATAAAATTTATATATAAAATAACCTTTATTATTTTTATATTTAATATAACATTCATCGGTTTTTTTATTATAATAATAAATTAAAAAATTTTTTTTAATTCTTTTATATTAAAAGTTAATAAATTAACATAATTAATAAAGATATTTATTATAATTTTAAAAGGGATTATTATGTTATATATTATTTAAATTTTTTAAGTAATATCTTTGCTTTTTTTTATTATATTAATAAATATAATTAAATTTTTATATAAATTTAATATTATAATTTTATTTAAAAAATTAATTAAAATATTATATTTGTTCATTTATTTAATTCTTAATAAAAGGTTTAGTTATAACTTATTATATATAAGTTAAATATTTATTTCTTTTTATGTTTTTTTATATTTATTACTACGTTGTTTTTTTATTTTAATTTTAAATTATACCTTCTTTATTAAAATTATTTTATTAATAATACCTTTAATTATAATAAGTTTAGTTTTATAAATTTTAATATTTAATATATATTCTTTTATTTAAATCTTATTAATAAAAACATTAAAATAATTTATATTTAAGTAAATTATAATTAGTTTATTATTATTTTTTATTATAATTTTAAATTTAAAGTATTAATATAAAGTTAAGTTATTTTTTTTACTTGTATTAACGGTTTTAAGTTTCGTTAAAATTATATTAAATATATTATTTTTTATGAAATTATTAATAAATATTAATATTATTTATAATTTTAATAATTTAAAGTTATTATTATTAATAGTTTTAATATATCTTTTATATATTTAACATTTACGGGATATTAAATAATAAAATAAGTTTATTTTATTATTAAACTTTTATTAATAAATTAAGCATTTTAAAGCGTTAATAACTTTTTAAGCTTTTTCATATGCTTTATTATAAGGGTTAATAAAATAAAAAGAACCATTTTTATTATTTATTTCTTTATTTTTTCCGTTAAATATTTTTATATATATATTTTTTATTTTTTTTATTATAATATATCTTTTTATAATTATTTGTTACTTATGTTTAATTAATTATAAGTTATTTTTATTTAAGTATATTTTGTTTTATATTTTTATATATTTTTTTATAAATTGTTTTAATTGAATTTATTATTTATAATACTTTTAAAATAATTTTTATATACGTTAAAATCTATTTTATTTGCGTTTTTAATTTTAATTTTAGTTTTAACTTTTATTTATTTAATAAGCATATTTTTTATTGTTGTTATAATTACTTTTTTAATTAAATCCTTTTTATTAAATAAAGTTTTTATTTTTATTAAATCTTTTTTTATTAAAAGCGTTATAATAAATGTTAAAATATTATTTTTAGTTATTTTAATTTATTTCCTTTAGTTAAATAATGTATATAATGTTTATAACTGATGGTAATTAAAGTAGTTATAATGTTGCGGGAAGTTAAGAAGTTGCTAGGATATTTGTTTTAATTATTTTTAATATTATTAAAGTAAGGAAAATAAGTGGTGTTAATTTAAATGGTATATAAAGAATTAATAATATAACTTTATTGTAATATATTTTTTGTTTTGTTTTAATATATTTTAAATATTTATTTAATTTATTATTATTTTTTAAGTAATTAATTAATTTTTATAATTTTAAATAAAAAGAATTATAAATTTAATTTAAGAATTATATATTAATTATAAGGTTTATTAACTTTGTTAATTAAATTAATTACATTATTTAAGATATAATATTAATATTAATAATTAATTAATTTCTATTATAAACCATTTATTATATTTTTTTAAAAATATTTAAAACATTTAATTTAAAAGCTTTTTTAATTTATTTTAAAATATATAAAAGGTTAATAAATATAACCTTTTTTATCCTTTTTAATGTTTTTATTTTATACCATATTTAAGCGTTTCTTTTTAATAATTAAATAAAATTATTTTAAATTATTTTTTTCTTAATTTTAATATTTATATATATCTTCATTAAATTCATAAAAAAGTTTACATTTCTTTAATAAATATTATCCCTAATTATAATATAATCCCTTAAGCCATAATATTTAAAGATATTTAAATTAAAATAATTAATTTATTTAAGCTTTTATCCGTGTAATTTATTTTTTTTATTTAAATTATTTAAAATGTTTGTAAATTTTATTAATATATTTTTAACGGTTATGTTTATTAAGATTACCTTAATTATTAAAGTTAATTTTTTAATACGGTTTTTTAATTTATTAAATGTTATATATTTTATAAGGTTAAATGTTTAGATTTTAATTAATAAAGATAAAGAGTTTTTATAAAAAGTTATTATTAATTTTAAAGAAAATTATATAAGAGATTTTATTAATAATTTTAATATAAAAGGTTTTAAAGAAATAGATTTTAGTAGAGAATATTTTATAAAATATTTAAAAAAAAAAGATCTTAATGGAAAATATTTTAATAAAGGAGATCTTAATAAAAATTATTTTAATAAGGAAAATTTAAGTGAAGAATATTTTAATAATAAAGATTTTAATAAAAAAGATTTTAATAAAAGGGATCTTAATAAAAAGGATTTTAATAAAAGGGATCTTGGTAAAAAAAATCTTAATAAAAAATGTTTTAATAAAGAAGTTTAAGATTTTATAAGTAATCGAAATTATTAATTTAATGATATAAATATTAAGCTTATTTGTTAAGTGAATTTTATAATCCGGACGTTTTTTTTAATTAAGGCTTTCTTTAAAAACGATGTTTTTTTTAAAAAAGTATTTAAAATCCTTTTATTTTATTTATTTATATATATTAATAAAAGTAAATAAAAGTTTTCTTAAAACAAATTTAAAGATTTATTTTATTAATTATATTAATATAAAAATATGTTTTATTAATTATTATTAAAAATTTTTAAATTAAAATATCCGTTAAATAAAAATAATTAAGGTTTTTATTATTTTTTATTTTATAATTATAAAGGTGTTAAATATTTTAATAATATTAAATATTTTAATAATATTAAATATTTTAATAATGTTAAATCTTTTAATGGTGATAAATTCTTCGATAATAATAAGTTTTTTAATGGTAATAAGTCTTTTAATAATAATAAGTCTTTTAATAATAATGGATTATTTAATAATAATAATAATAATATATTAATATATTTTTTTAATAAATTATATTAATTAAGTTTATTTAATAATTATTCGTTTTTTTAATTTATTATAAAATTAATATACTTATAACGTTTAAATTTAAGTGGAAATAATGGAATTAATATTAATGATTAAATAAATAATGAAGTGGTACGTAATTATTATAATGTTTAGAAAAGATTTAATTTATTATATTTATAGTCCCACATTATTATAATTTCTTAAATTTATCGTGTTATATTATTACGTTTTTATTAATTAATAATATATTAATTCACTTATTATGCCGTTATTTTAATTTTAAACGTATTAATTATTTATTTAAATAAATATAGTAATAAATTTTAATTTTAAGCTTAATATGTTTATTTTATTATTAATTTAATAATTTAATGTGTTTATTTTATTTTTGTTAAAATTTCAAAAACAAATTTAAGAATATATGGTTTTATTAAATTAAATATTTTATAAATTTAAGGTATATTATTATTTTTATATAAAAATATAACCATTTTATAATAATTATTAATTTTATAATTATTTAATAAACTTATTTATTAATAAGTTAACATTTTAATAAAACATTAAATCTTAATATAAAACTTAATATATATAAGATAAAAAATTAAAATAATAATTAAATAAAAATTTTAAAATAAAAAAGTTAGAATAAATTAATCAAAGTTAAAAAAAGGGGTAAATGAGTTTAAAAAATAAATATTATACATTTAAAATTAAAAATTACGCATAAAAATAAGTGAATTTTATAATCCTTATAAAAACAAATCAAATGATTTAATTAATTTATTTACCTTAAATAAAAAACATATAAATTATTTAATTAATTTAGTAATAATTAAATTAGATTCTTTATTTATTAAAATTAATAATAATAAAATTAAATTAATAAATTTAATTAATATTAATAAGTAAAAAAATTAATTAACTTATTTTAAGTTAAATTAAATGCTTAATTAATAAAATTAAATATATAATTAATTAAAAATATATAAATTTATTATTAAGGTTAATGTTATATAATAAAATATAAATAATTAATTCATTTACCGTTAAAACGGAAAAATTTCAAAATTATAATTAAAGAAAAAAATAATAAAGGTATTATTATTTATAAGATTTAAAGTTTCATTAATAATTATTCTTTTTAAGTTTTAACTATTATTATTTAATTATAAGAAAAATATTTTTATTATTTAATTAAAACACTTATTTTTATTTTGTTATCCACGTTCGCTTTTACCTTGTTAATAACGGATATATTATTAATTTATAAATATTTATGTTTAAAAATTTTATTATTATAACCACCGTTATATTTTTACCGTTAACGGTAAAAATATTAATAAATATAAATATCGTTATAATTATAATAAATAATATAAATATTTATATTTATATAAATAAAAAATATTTTTAAACTTTTATTAATATTTTAAATTATTATAAATATTTAATTTAATATAACTTTAATTATTATAATAATAATAATAAATATTATTCTTTAAATATTTTAAACGAACTTTTCGGATTTAATTATTAATATATTAATTAAACTTAATTTAATTCCTTTAATAAATACGGTGTATACCGTAATTTAAAAATTTTAAAAAATATTTCTAAAATTAAAAAAAATCTTAAATTAAAACTTCCCGAAATATATTCCATATTAAATATTAAAAAACTTACGGACTTATTTAAATATTTTATTAAAAATAAAATATATATTTACGTTAAAAATAATACATTCGCCACGTAATTAACGGACTTAATATTATTATACTTATAATTATAAAAAAATAAAAAAATAATAAACGTTCTAAAAAATAAATAATTAAAAATATCTTTTATTAAAAGATAATAATATTAAAAATTTATAATACTTTTTATAAAAATAACCGAATGAAATAAATAAATAAATTTATATTTTTTTATTTATTTAATATTTATAATATAACGTATAATTTATAATATAAAAAAAACGTATTATAATTAATTTATAAAATTTAAGTTAAGTTATGATTTTTAATAATTATTTATTACTTTTATAATTAAAAGTTATAATATTTTTTTAAAAAAAATATTATATTATTATTATAAACGTAATTATTTTTTTCCATTAATTTTTAATATATAAAAACTTTCGCGATCGTTTTATAATAATTAATTATAAAAGTTTAAAATAATTAATAATTATATTAATAAAATTTTATAATTTTCCCGCATATATTTAAAAATACATGGATAAATTATTCCATAAATACGTAATATACGTTAAAGCTTTTATTAATAATATAATTATTTTCTTAAATATAATAAAAAAAATATTTCATTTATTTAAAAATTATTTTTAACTTTTTTTACGAAAAAGGAATTTTAATATCACTTAAAAAATCTTTTTTAAAATACCTTTTTATAAAACTTTTAAACTTTTGAATTAATATTTTTAACATGTTAATAATTAAAAAATCATTATTAATAATTTAAAACTTTATTTTCCTTTATTAATTAAAAGTTTTTAAATAATATTTAAGAATTATAAAATTTTTACGCGTTTTTATTTTATATTACATGTAATTTATAAAATAATTATAAAAATAAAAAACGGTTTTTTTCGCGGAAAAATAAAAAGCCGGTAAAATATAAAATAAAAACCCCGGGAAATAATAAATTTATTATTAATTAATATATTATAAACTTATAAAAACCGAATTAATATTTTTTAAAACTTTATAAAATTCCTTATATTATAATTAAACGGTTTATTATTATAATTTTAATAAAATATTATTTTTATAAATAAATAAATTATTTAAATAAAACTTTAATATAATAATTTTTACATTAAAAATAATTATAGATAAACTTTTAAAAAGATAATCTTTTATTAATAAATTTAATTTATTATGTTTTTAAATAAATGTTTATTAAAAACCGAAATATATTATAATGTATTAAAATTTAAAATGGCTTATTTAATATAAACGGTTAAAAATTTTTAAATAATAATATAATTATTTATTAATTAAATAATTATATTTATAAACCATGTTATAACGAAAAAAAATTATAAATTAAACCATGTTTAATATATTTTTAATAAACCACGTTAATAAATATTTAATTAATATATTTATTTATTTATTATAATATATTTTATAAATATATTATTTACCCGAATAATTAAATTTCATCCTTAATATATTAAACCGTTTTAACATATTTTAAAACGTTAAAAATTTTATAATTAATATTAAAAAAATTAATAAACTTACAATTTTAAATCGCATTTAAATGGCTTTAAAAATAATTATAAACGATAAATTTAAGCAATATTTTTTAAAAATATATAAAAAAAATATTAAATTTTTTAAAATCTTTATAAATATTAAAAACTTAAATAATAAAATTATTAATAACTTTTTATAACTTAAATATTTATTTAAAATAATTAATAATTTATTTTATAATATAACATATAATAACATTTATTATTTATATATACCGCACGTAATAATTTAAAGAATATTTAAAAATACATATAATAATAAATATTATTTTAATAAAAATAAAATTATAAAAGATTTTAAAAATTATATTTTTAAATAAAAATTATATTTAATAAATAAATATTTATAATATTATACCGAATATTAATTAAATTAAATATTATAAATAAAATTATTTAAAAATTATTAATTAATATAATTAAAAAATTCTTTATTTATATATATTATAATTATAAACTTTATTATAAAATTACCGAAAATAAATAATAAAAAATATTATAATTTTTATAACGCTTTAATAATTATTTCTTATTTAATATTAAAAAGAATAATGCTTATTCCGGGAAATAAAAAATATATAACAAAAGATTAAGTAATAACTTTAATAATAAAATTTATATTTTTTAATTAAAATATCCCGAAAATTTTTTTCTTTAATTATAACCGGAAATCTACATTTAATTTTTAAAAAAAATATTTAAAAAATATTAAAAACCCGTTTATTAATAATTACCGTTTATTATTTTTAAAGTAATAAACTTTTAAAATAAAAAAATTAAATAATTAAAATAATTATCCGTTATTAATACTTTATAAATTTAAAATTTAATTAAATAAATATTTAATTATTTCATTAATAAAATTTAAATAATATATATTTTAAAATAATTTAATCCATACCGTATAAATAACTTTTCGGTTTTAAGTTTTTAAACTTATTAAATATTTTAATTAACGTTAATATAAATAAATTTAAAAATATAAAATTTATAAAAAAATATTTATAATAAAACGTATAATTAATAATAAATTTTATTATAACCGTAATTAAACGCCGTTATAATAAAAAATATACACTTTAAAAATTTATTATAAAATAAAAGGTTTATTTACGTTTATATAATAATTATTATTTCCTTGGAAAATTATTAAGAAAATTTTTATAATAACGCGTAAAACCGTGGAAAATAAAAAAACGAATAAAATATTTAATTTATAAATTAAATTTATTTTAAAATTTTTACATATATTTTATAATTTTTATTATATATTTTTCGTTAACATTAAAAAAAATAAATCCGTTTCATTAAAAAATATTTTTACCGGGATTTATAAAAGTCAAATAAAATAATAATAATAATTTTATTTATAAAATTAAAATTACATTCAAATACCGCTTTAATTAAATAAAAAATAATTTCAATTATTTTATTAAATAAAAAAGTTATAATTATGAAAATAATTTATAAATAATAAAATTAAAATTAAAAAACTTATAAAAATTAATTATTAAATATTAAAAATAAAAAAGTAAATAAATTTCGGTAAAAAACGTAAAGGAAAAAAATATAATAAATAAACGTCGCGGAAAACCGGTTAAAAAATAATAATAATCTTAAAGAAAATATTTAACGAAAACGCTAAAAGTTTTTTCCGTTTTTAACATTTTAATATAACCTTTAAAAACATAATATAAAAAAATAATCATATATATAACCCGTGTTATAAATAAATAAAATAAAAAACTTTAAATTTTTATTTTAAAATTTTTTAACTTTAAAAAAATTTAAAAAAAAAATAATTAATTTTATATTATTTTCCCACACCTTAAAAGTTTATATTAAAATTAATATTATTATTAAAATAATTTTTTTGGAATTTTTGAATAATTATATTATTTAAATTTATAAATCATTAAAAATAAAATTATAATAATATAAAAAATAAAAATATTAATTATTTTATTAAATTTTAAAATATATATTAATATAATTAAGGTTTTAAGAAAATACATTTTATTTTATTAATAAAATATAATTATTATAAAATTAAAAAATTATTTTATTAAATATTAAAAAAAAACATTATTTATAATATTAACGCGAAAAAATTATATTTTATAAATAAAATTTAATTTAACTTTTATAAAACGTTAATTTTTTATTATTTTATAATTATAATTTAATAAACTTTTATATTTTATATAATAAAATTTTAAAAAATAAATATTTATTAATATTAATATATTAAAATAAATAAAATTTAATATAACAATATTTTATTTAAATAAAAATTAACATAATTAATACATTAATTTTAATAAAATAAAATTAATTAAATATTATTTTAAAGTTTTAATAAAATTTAAAATATAATATAATTATATAAATTATTAATTAATAATCGGCATTATAAATTAAATTTTATTAAAAATATTAAACTTAAATAAAATAAATTTATAATTTATTATTATTTTTATATATTTATTATAATTTAATGTATTAATATATTATATTTTAAATAAATTAAATTTAATATTATATATTTTTTTAAAATTATTAATAATTATAATTATAAATAATAAAACGGAAAAATAAAATAAATATAAATTTATTTAAGAAAATATAATTTAAAATATAATATAAAATAAAATTAAACATATATATATAATAATAAAATTTAAAATTATAAATAATTTTTAATAAAAGATTATTAATAAACATTAATATAATTAATGTTTAAAATAAATGTAAAAGATTTTAAAAAATACGACATAAAATTAAAAAAATATAATAAAATAATATTAATACGAATTTAAAAATAAATTAATATATTATATTATTAATAAAAGTTTTTAATATTTAATGATTTCTTTAAATTATATTAAAAATATATTTAAAATAATTTATAATAAAACATATTATTTTAAGTTAATAAAAATATTTTACGAATTAATAAATATATAAATATAAAATATAATATATAAAATTAAAGAGTATATTAATTAATATTTAAAATTTATAAAATATTAAATTAATTAATTAAGTTTTAAAAAAAACGATTATTTATAAATTTTTTAATAATTTTATATTATATAATTACATAAGATTTTATTATTAAATTATCAAAAATATAAATAAAAATAAATTTATAAATAATAAAAAATTATAAATATTTTATATTTTTTATAATAATTTATAAATTTAATAAAAAACTTATTTTTATTTTTAATAATATTAATTATATAATTTAATAAAAAAATAAATAATTATTTCACGTAATATTATTATATAATTACAAAATATTAATAAACATAATATTAAATAAAAATAAAAATTTATATTTAAAATTTATATTTAAAATTTAATAATATATTTTTATATAAATAAACATTAAATTTATAATAAATATATTTTATTATTATAATTTAACGTAATAATTTAATATTTAATTTATTTTCGATTTATTAATTATTTGTTTTAGTTTAAATAAAAGGTTTAAATTATTTAATTATTAAAATTTTATCTTTAATAAAATCGAAACCTTGTTACTTTATAATTTAAAAAAATAACGTTAATATATTTTTACTTAATTTATTATAAGGTTAAATATTTTAAAAGCTTAAAGCTTAAAAAATCACCGAAATTATTATTAATAAATAAATAACGGTTAAAAAACGGGCCGTTTTTATTTTTAAAAAATATTAAAAAAACTTTATTCCATTTTTAATAAATTATTTTAATAATAATAAAAAATATATTATCCACCGTATACCCGCTTTTTTTTTAAATATTCGTTAATAATAAAATTAATCCATTAAAATAATTATCGAAATAATATAAACTTTTAAAATGTAAGAAAATAATATAAAATTCATAAATTGTTTTTACTTATTCGGAGTTAAAAAATTTTAAAATAAAAACTTAAAGTCTTTTATTTTATTTATTTATAACACGGGCCACGTGTATAATTATCTTTTTATATTATATTTTTAAAAAATCGTATCACGAAACTTATAATCGTTATTTAAAATTAATATATTTAAAAACATATTATTATATTTTTAATAATTAAAAATTAATTTAATATTACTTTTTTTCCGGGTAATTATATAATAAAATATAATTTTTATAATTTATAAATTAAAGTTTTTAATTAAAATATAATAAAATAAAATAAATTATTATATAAAAAATATAAAGTTTTTTATTCCGGTTATTATAAAGTTTTCTTTTTATTATTTTAAATGAAATAAATTTAATAAAAAAGTTTTATATTAATTATAACCGTAATATATATAAATAATTAACGGATTTATACCGGTTAAATATATATATATATTTATTCGGTAATAATATTATACGTTTTTTATAAAAATAAACATACGAAATAAAAAATAATAATAATATATTTTATTATTTTTAAATAAATAAATAATTTAAAAAATAAAATTAAAAAATAAAATTAATAATTTTGTCATGGCTTGAACCATGTCGGAGCTTAAATCGGTTGGCCCTGAGCTTAAGCCACCTTAATGTGGCGGTAAAACGTTGTTCCGGTGTAATAAGGAATGGGGGGTATATCCCCGTAATTACGAGGTCGTATAATTGTTTTTTTTTTAATTTCTTTTTTAAGTAAATAATACATGTAATTACGCTTTAAAAAATTAAACCATTATGTTTAATTTAATTAATCCAGCCCTTAATAAATTTATTATTATTAAATAATTTTTAAAATATTATAAATTAATATTATTTTAATATTTTAATATAATATTAATAATATATATTTTTTAATATTAAAAAAAAACTTAAATAAAATTATATTAAATTTTAAATTAAAGTTAATTATATTTATATTAAATATATTAATAAATACTTTTAATTTCGAAATAACACGGAAATAATTTAAAATTTTTTTTTTTAAATTTTATTATAATAAATGTTAAAATATAATAGGATAAAACTTATAAAATTATAAAATTATATATTTACATTTATATTATAATTATAAATTATTAAGAAATTAATTTAAAAAATATAAAATATAAAAAATAAAATTATTATTTATAATAAAAAAATTTAAAAATTTAATATATAAAATTAATATATTTTTATTATAACGTATATATAAAATTATAAATATATTATAATTATATAAAATATTATAAAACTTAAATTTTTATAATAAAAATTTATTAACATTTAAATAAATTATAATATAAAAAAATATAAATAAATAAATGTTATATAAAATTAAAAAGTTTATAAACCATTAAATTAATAATAAAAAAAAATATAAATATTTAAAATATTTAATATATTAAAAAAAATATTAATATATATAATAAATAATATTAAAAAAATTTTTTAATAAAAAACATAATAAAATTTATTAATTAATATAATTAATATTATTTATTATTATTAAAAAAATTAAAAGTTTTAACATTATAATTAATAAATATAACATCGTATAATATAAAAAATTTAATATTATTAAACTTAAAGTTATTAACATTTAAAATATTTTTTCGAAATAAGATTAAAATTATTTTTATATTTTTAAACATTATATTATTAAAAATTATATTTAATTTTTCGTTTCTTTTAAAAAAATATTATATTTAAATTTTATTTTTAATAAAAGTTTAATTAAAACGTTAATTAAGTTTAAAAAACTTATTAATATAATTATAAAAATATAATTTTTTTTATTAAAAACCGGCGACATTAATAAAAAATATATATATATTAATATTTTAATTTAATTATATATATTAATTATATTAATATAATAAATATTTTTTTTTAAAAAACTTTTAATTAATTTAAACTTAAAATAATTAGTTATTATTTATAATATTATAAAAAATTTAATAAAATCTTTTAATAATATTATAAATGATAATTTATTATTTTAAGTTTATATTAATTAAAAGTTTTTAAAGGGAAAATTATTTATTATATTAATATAACTTAAGTATATAATTATATAATTAAATTAAAATATAAATATACTTTATTAATTTTTTTAATTTTTAATAAAAAGAAATTACATTTTTATAATTACATTAATAAACTTTTTAAATTTAATTAACGCTTTAATTAAACTTTTATTAGAAATATAACTTAAATATAATATCTTTTTAAAAAAAATAAAAAAATTAATATAATCTTTAATAATAAAAATTTTTTAACTTTTTTTTTTATTTTTAAAGTATAGCTTTCCGTAATATCCGGGAAAAATGGCCTTTTGTAAGCTTTGGGATTTTTTACCTTCCTAAAGTTATAAGGATTTTAAAAATAAAAAAAAAAGGTTAAAAAAACTTTTCCTTACAAAATATTAATTAAGTATTTCATAAAGGTAAATACATTTTAATTAATAAATATATAATAAAAAAAATAAAAAAAAAGGTTATATTTATTTAAAGGACTTAATATTAAATATTTAAAATACTTTATAAATAATCTTTTATAAATTTATTAATTTATATATATTAATTTAATTATTATAATAATTATTTAATTTATTAATAATAAAACTAAATAATAATATATTTATTAATTAATTTAATAACTTATTAATTTTCTTTAATATTAATATTTATATTTATATTTCTTTTATTTTAAATAATTATTTAAATTAAAAATTCCATAAATATATAATTTATATATATTAAAATTAATATTAATATTAAACATTTAAAAATTATAACTTTTTAAAAATGGTATAATAAGTTTTAAAAAGTTTTATTATAAAATTATTATTTAAATATTTATTATTTATATTATTATTATTAAAATTAAAGTTTAAAAAAAATAATATTAAAGGTATAAACTTATTTAAATTATATATCCGTGTAAATTTTTAATAATAAGAAAAATTTTTTTTTTATTAATTAAATATATTATTTTTTTTTTAATTAAATAAACTTAACGATAATTTTTATTATAAGGCTTGTTGCGAACATGTTTATTTAAGTGTTTAAAGAAGGGCGGCGTTAATTCGTTAATTTTAAATAACGATTTAATAATTTTAAATATTACATAAATTAAAATATTATTATTTAAATTATTTATTAGTTTTTTAATTTTATTTATTATATTTAATAAATATTAAAATATTTTATTTATAAAAAACCATTAATTAATAATAATAAAAATAATATATGTATATTTTATTGTAATAAATAATTATATAATTTAATAATACTTATTACGGAAAATAATAACATTTTAAAAAATTTTTAACATTATTAATAACTTATATATTAAAATGTTACGAATATTAAACTTACGTTATATTAAAAGTAAATTATTATAAAAAAAGATTTAATAATTAAAATTAAGTGTAATAAAGTATTTATTTATAATAAATATAATTAATAAAAATAACGTTTATAATTAAATATAAAAGAAATAATATTTACTTTTAAAAAAATCGGAAATAAATAAATAATATTTCCTTTTTTATAAAACGTTATTAATAAAGTAAATAATACGCGTTATGGTTTTAAAAATAAACTTAATTAAATAAAGATATTAAAAGTTATTTTATTTATTATAAAGTTAAAAATTATTAATTAAAATATAATAAATAAAATATATTAAATTATATTTAATGTTTATTAATAAAGCTTAAGTAATGCATTAATAACGTATATAAGGTATATATTAATTAAATTAATTATATATAAAGTTAAAATTATATTATGCGGATGGTAAAAGTAAATTAAAATAATTTACTTTAAGTTATATAAATTATAAAACTTTAATTTATTAGTTGAGATTATATATTATAGTTTTAATATTAGTAATTTTTTATTTTTTTCTTTTTTTACATTATTATGTAAATCCTCGGGTTATACGTTAAGATCTTTTTTTAAAACGCGGTATGTTACGTTGTTTGTATTTTTTTTTCTTTTTTTTTATTTATAATATTAATTTTAATTTATTTTAATTACCCGAATTAAAAGAAATTAAAGAAATTAAAATATTTTCGCGTTGTTTTATAAATTTACTTTTTATAAAGTTAAACTTATGTTAGCGTTATTATTATAATATTATTAATTAATATTTTAATATTATTTTTATTTTTATATGTTACGAAATAATTAATGAGTATTTTTATATTTTATTAATTGTTTTATAATTAAATTATTTTAAATGTTTTAATAAAATATAAATAATATATTTATATTTATAAAAATTATATTCTTATATTATTCCGTTATGTTTATATTATAAAAGTAATGGTTAATATATTATTTTAATATTTTAATGCTTATCCGGATGTTATTAAAAATATATAATAAGATTTAAAAAAATGTTTATTATAAATAAAATTTAATAAAGGGATAAGTAAAAATTATACGGTTTATTAATATTATAAACTTACGAAAAAAAAAATAAACGTTTTATAAATGTTATTAAAGGTATTTATGTTAAGCTAAAAAAGGTTACCGTTAAAATTTATTTTTTCCGTAAAATAGCCGAAAAGGTTTCCGTTTTCTTTAAAATATATATTAATATACGTTTTATTAATATTTTTAATTAATTTTCTTTTTTTTTTAAAAAATGGTTAAATAACGTTATTAATTTTTAAGTAAATTAATAATTAATTGCTTTAATTTATTATTATTTATTAACGATTTTTAAAAATAATAATATAAGATTATTATAATTATATTTTAAATGGTATTTTTTATTTAATATAATAAAATACACTTGTATTTTAACTTAACCATAAAGCCACATACTAAAGCCACATTAATATAATAGATAGTTTTCTTTTTAAGAACTTATAATTAACTTAAATTTAAAAGAATTAACTATTATTTATAATATTATTAAAAGATTTTATTAAGTAATAGTTTTGCTTTATTTTTATTATTTTTTAAGGTGATAATTAATTTAATCTTTTATTGCTTATTTAAATAAAGTTTTTTTATTTTTTATTTTAAATTTTCGGTGCGATAAGTTATTTATTTTAATAAGAAAGTTGTTATGTAATTTTTTTTGTTAAGTTATTATAAGAATTTTATTTTATATTATATGTATATAATTTTTTTAATTTACGCGAAAAGGAAGGAATATTTATTAACCTTATTTTTAAAATTAAATTATCCCCTTTAATACGTTATAAACTTAAGTTGTTTTTTAAGTTTCTATTAATTTTAAATTTATATTAGTTATTTTTTAAGTTTTTATTAATTATTTTTTAAGTTTTTATTAATTATTTTTTAAATTCTTATTAGGTTAAGTTTTTTTTAATTATTTATTAAATTTTAAAAAAGTTTTATTAATAGTTTAAAAAAATTATATTAATTATATTTTATAATTATATTAATTATGCTTTATTATATTAATATATTAATATTAAATAATATATTAAATTTATTAAATTAATATGTTAAGTTTATTAAGTTTATATTAATCAAGTATAATTAATGATTCCAAAAGAAAATAATTTTATATTTATTATTAACTTTTTTAAAAGATTAGAATTTTAATTTTTTTAACATATATAATATATATTAAACAAAATTATCTTAAATTTATTTTTTTAAGTAAGGTTAATGAAACTTTTATTAGTATATATAAAAATCTTAGTTTAATAATATATTTATATTATATTTAAAAATTTAAAATCTTTATATAATTTAAAATATGTTATTAATAATTTTAAATTTCGAAAAAATTTTAAATGGGTTATTTAATATTTATAAATTTTAAAAAATTAATAACTTATTATTAACTTACTTTCTATATTGGAAAATCTTTTTATAAATTTTATAAGTTAAGTTAATTACCTTGTTTAAATTTTAAATTAAATCAAATAAAAAACCGATATTAAATTATAAGAAATCTTAGGAACATACTTAGAAAATTCTTAAGATAATAAAAGTAAAAATTAACTTATACCAAGTAAAAAATATAATAAAAGTAAAAAAAAATAAAACTAAATTTTATTAACATTAATTATTACGGTATTATTATTAATAATAATATTAAATACTTAAGTATAAATTTTAATATTAAAATAAATAATAAATATATTATTAATATAAATTTTTATTATCTTATAAACCATTATTATATTATTTATATAAACCTTTATAAATACCTTATTAATTTTATGAAAACTTATATTAATACCATTATATTTTATATTAAAACCTTTAATTATATAATTATTAATTATATAATTAATTTCTTAACCATTTATTTCTTAATTATTTATTTTTTAACCATTTATTATTTAATTATTAATTTTTTAATTATTAATTTTTTAATAAATTAATTATTTATTATTTAAATTATTAATAATAATTAATAAACCTTTAAATATTTTAAAACTTATTTAATAATATATTTAAGTGTTTATTTTTAAAATAAATAAACCACTTATTATTATATTTTCATAATTATTAAATTTATTAATTTTATTATTAAAACCTTTAATCCTGACATTAAATCCATTAATTATAACATTAAAGCTTTTAATTTTAACATTAAAACCCTTAATTATAATATTAAACTTATTAACATTAAATTTAATATTATTAATAATAATATCATTAACATTAAATTTAATACCACCCATAATAATATTAATATTATTAGTTAATATGTTAAGTTTATTTATATTAATAATAAAATCATTTATTTAATTATTTTTCTTTATTTTAAGTTATGTAATTATAAATTTAATGTTAATATTATAAATATTAATTATATTATTATAATTACAATTAATTTATATTATTATAATTCTTATTCCATTATTAAATAATTTTAATTTTTAATTATTAAATGAAATTATATTATTATATTTATAATTAATTTAAATTATTATTACCTTTATATTAATTTTTATTATTACTTTTTAACTGTTATATTTTAAACCGTATTACATTATTATAGTTTTTAAAATAGCAAATATTAATAATGGATCGAATAATAATAATTCTAATAACTTAAAACCCCTGTTTTCCCGTTACAACTATAACATAAAGTAATAATTAATCAAAACAATATTAACGATGTAAACTACTATAAAACAAATCTTCGGTTTAAAAAAAATAATAAATAATATAAGTAATAGTATAAAAAATATATAAATAATTACTAAAAAATAATTAAAAATAACGGAAAAAAAAATAAAACTAAAAAAATAATTTATTTAAAATATTAAGTATTTTTATTTCAACTTAAATATAATAATTATTAATTTATTAAATATTACCATTTTAAATAAAAAAATTTATTAAAAATTTATATATTTGTTTATTAATGTTATTAAAACTATTTAAACATTATAAATATAAAAAAATGCAATTTAAAAAAAATTTTTATAACTTTTAAAAGGTTTTGTATAATAATAATAAATAAATATATTATTATAAAAAAAGAAAATAAAATGTTTAAAAAATAATGTAAAAGTGTTAAAAATATTATTAAAATAATTTAAAATCTTAATTTATAAAGTAATAAAAACCATTTAATAAGTTAAATATAATAAGGATAATTATTTTAAAAACATTAATTTTAAATCATAGACCATAAATTTATTTTAAACATATTGTGTTATTAACTTTATAAAAGCAAAACACTAAAAATCATTAATATATAATACATTAATAAAAAATTTATAATTAATTTATTTTTTCTTAACCATAAATATCACTTTAAATAAATATGTTACATATTTATATAACCATTAAAAAATATAAAAAAACCAAATAATTAACATTAAAAAATAAGATTTTAATCCTAAAAATATAAATCCCTTAATTATAAACATTACGAAACATTAAATTCACAAAATATTAAATAATGTTATAACTAAGTTTAAAGTAATTAATAAAATTATGAATATAACTGTTAATAAAGGATTTAAGTTAAGTTATAAAGATAAAAATTAAAACAAAGGTTTATAATTATAATAAAGGAATTAATGTAAGTGTTATAATAACCGTAATAAACGCCGAGGAAATTATAAATACCATCATAAAAAATATAATAATTATTATAAAATGTATAATAATCACCCACTTAATTATAACCATAATTATAAATATCAACACAATTAAAAATAATCCTTTTATTAAAATTAAAGATATTATCATTAATATTAATAAAATAATAATTATTAAAACAATTATCCATAATATTTTTATTATTAAAAATAATAAAGGGAGTGTAAGAATAAGTAATATTATATAATGGATAAAATCATTTATATTATTAATAAACTAAATATGGAAAATTATAAAAAGGAATTAATAAAGAATAACTTTTTTTTAATTAAAGAATATAATATTTATAACTTTAAATATAAAATTAATAAGTTTAATTATATTAAATCTTTATAATATAATAAAATTAAAAAAACTTACCAAAAATATAACAAAATATTTAATATAAAATTAAATTATTTTATATATATTTATATTAATAAATATATTAAACCCATATAATTTAAAAAATCCTTAAAAAAAACATAAAAAATTACAAAATAAAAGCTTTATAATTTTCTTTAACCCTTGGTTTCAGGAAAATATATAAAATTAAAATATTAAAATATTAAATATTAAAATAAGTCAGATTTATTTATAACTTAAAAGTATTTATATATATATTATATTTACTTTATAGTAAAAAAAATGGATAATATATATTTTATCACCCTATAAAAAAAAAAAAAATTATAAAACATCATTAATATAAGAAAAAAAAATAAAAACCTAACAAGTATTAATTTAAGATAATAATATATAATAATAAGTGAAGGTTATAAAATTTAAGAACTTTTAAATTATCGAACCTTTAATATTATTTTTATAAGAAAAAAAAAATAGGTTAAAAAAATATTTAAATTTTAAAATTAACATTATAAATAAATATAAGATTAAATTAATAATTTATGCCAATTTAGGTTTTTCTAGTTAAATGATGGATTAAAAATAATTGGAAAAATTTATTTAAAATTTTAAAACATTTACGTTAAAAATCTTATATTACATGACTAAAATAAACCTAAAAAACATAATATTAAACTAAAAAACATGATTTTTTTTATAAATAAAAATAAAAATAAAAAAAAGGAATAAAATTAATAATTTGAATGTTAATGGAAACATAAGTATATAAAAAAAGTTTATTTATATATTTATTTTTAAGTAATAATTTTTTTATTAAATATAAAACTATTTTAAATTACTTTTAAATAAATATATTCCTTTTAATTTACCCATAAATATAAATCCTTATATAGGCTATAAAATTTAAATTAATTTAATAAAAAATAAAAGTAACTTAATTAACAATAATATTAAAATATATAATAATATTAATTACCATAAAGTATTTTAATTTATTAAAAGGTCAAGATTTTTTATTTATATTATATTACCTAAGCATATATAATAATTTATATTAATATAATTTAATAAAAGAAATAATATTTTTTAATAATATTAATAAAAAAATATAAATTTTAAAAAATGTAAAATTTAATATTATTAAAAAAATAACCAACCATATATTTTATAATATAATATAAAAAAACACGAATATAATTTAAGCTATTATTTTTAATTTTAACGATAATATATAAACACTTAAATTTAAAAAAAGGTATATTTTTTTAATAAATTTTATAATAAATAATACATTAAATATTACTTTATAATTTATTAAATTAAGTTTGTAAAATATTTAATATATAATATAACCGAAAAAAGATTTTTCGGAAATGAATATACCATTATTTAAAGTTATTATGTTAATAAATATTCCCGAAATGGTATTAAAAAATAAAGTATATTATTACATAATAAACCTAGATTTTAAAAAACGATTAAAAAAATTAATAAAAAAATATAATTATTAAAATGACAAGGATATTATTAAAATGTTTAAAAAAAATAAAATAATAATTACATTAATTAATAATTAAAAATAAATATATAAAACAGGATATTAATATTCATTTAAAATTAAAAATTAAAGATTTATTAACAAAACTTTTAATAAAATACATAATTAAAAAAAATGAATTAATAATAAAAACTTATCCTTTTAAATATTTATATTTTATTATATAAAAAATAATAAATGGGAAAAAAAAAATAAATTATAATTAATTTAAGGAAATTAAATAAATATGTTTTAATAAATGTTTACTTATTATTATTATAAAAGGAAATAATTTAATAGATATATAATAAAAAGTTTTTTATTATTATTAATAAGATAGCTTTTTATTATTAATTATTTGTTATTATAAAAAATTATAATAAAATAATAATTATTTTATCTTGAGGATTAAAAATTTCAAATATTGTATTAATTAATTTTAAAAATTCCCTTGCGTACGCGTAATAATTTATAAACCATTTATTTAAACTTTTTAAATTATTTATAAAAATTTATATAAATAATATAATAATTTTTTTAAATATTAAAGAATAATATTAACAATATTTATAAAAGCTTTTTAAATAATATATAAATATTAGGTTAACATTATTATTGAAAAAGTCTTTTTTAAGCTTCTTAATAATTATATTATTTAAATTTATAATTAATAAAATTGGTTTATAAATTATTAAAGATAAAATTATGGTAATATAAAAAATAAAAATGTTAACCACTTTATTAAATTTTAAAACATATATTAATATAATTAGATTTTTAAAAAAATATATTTAATTTTATTAATAAAAAATATAATTATTATAAAATTAAAAAACTGTTTTATTAAACATTAAAAAAAAGAAAAAGGAAATATTATTTATAATGTTAACGCGAAAAAGTTATATTTTATAAATAAAATTTAATTTAATTTTTATAAAATAATAATCTTTTATCATTTTATAGTTATAATTTAATAAACTTTTATATTTTATATATTAAAATTTTAAAAAATAAATATTCATTAATATTAATACATTGAAATAAATAAAATTTAATGTAATAATATTTTATTTAAATAAAAATTAATACGGTTAATATATTAACCTTAATAAAATAAAATTAATTAAATATTATTTTAAAGTCCTAACAAAGTTAAAAACATGATATAACATACTTAAATTAAAAACTACGTGTTTAATATAATTATATAAATTAAATAAAATTTAATTATAATTGTACGAATTACCAATTTAAATAATAATAAATTATTAATTAATGATTAATATTATGAATTAAATTTTATTAAAAATATTAAATTTAAATAAAATAAATTTACAACTTATTATTACCTTTATATACTTGTCATAATTTAAGTTATAAGTATATTATATCTTAAATAAATTAAACTTAATATTAAATACCTTTTCGAAATTACTAATAATTATAATTATAAATAATAAAAAAAAAATAAAATAAATGTAAATTCATTTTAAAAAATATAACTTAAAATATAATATAAAATAAGGTTAAGAATGTATATATAATAATAAAATTTAAGATTATAAATAATTTTCGGTAAAAGATTATTAATGGATATTAATATGATTAATACCTGAAACGGATGTAAGAAATTTTGGAAAATGTAAAATAAAATTAAAAAAATATAATGAAATAATATTGGCATGAATTCAAAAATAAGTTAATATATTATATCATTAATACGGGTCTTTAACATCTTATAATCCCTTTAAATTATATTAAAAATATACTTAAAATAATCCATAATAAAAAACATTATTTTCAATTAATGAAAATGTTTTATAAATTAATAAATGTATAAATATAAAATATAATATATAAGGTTAAAAAATATGTTAATTAATACTTAAAATATACGGAAAATTGAACTGATTGATCAGGTTTTAAAGGAAAATTATTATTTATAAATTCCTTAGTAATTTTATATTATACCATTACATAAAATTTCGTTATTAGATTATTGAAAGTATAAATAAAAATAAGTTTATGGATGGTAGAAAATTATAAATATTTTAATATACTTTTTATAATAACTTATAAATTTAATAAAAAATTTATTTTTATTTTAAGTAATGTTAATTATATGGTTTAGTAATAAGTTAAATAATTATTTTACGTAATGTTATTTTATAATTAAGGAATATTAATAAAAATAATATTAAATAAAAACCTAAAATTTATATTTAAGATTTAATAATATATTTTTATATAAATAAGTATTAAACTTGTAATAAACATGTTTTATAATTTTTAAATAAATGGATAGTTTAAAAAATAAAATTAAAAAGTAAAGTTAATAATTTGTTATTATTAAATGATTTCTGAAATACTATAAATTAAAATTATTTTAACACTTTAATATAATATTAATAACGTATATTCTTTAATATTAAAAAAAAGTCCTAATAAAATTATATTAAGTTTTAAGTTAAGGTCAATTATATTTATATTAAATGTACCAATAAATATCCTTAATTTTAAAATAATATAGAAGTAATTTTAAAAAAAAGCGAAGGAAATTTTAAATTTTATAATAATAAATATTAAAATATGATATAATGAAACTTATAAAGTTATAAAATTTAAAGTCGGTGAAATTATATACTTATGTTTATATTATAATTATAAATTATTAAAAAATTAATTTAAAAAGTACGGAACATAAAAAACGGGATTATTATTTATGGTAAAAAAAGTTAAAAATTTAATATATAAGATTAATATATTTTTATTATAGCGTATATATAAAGTTATAAATGTATTATAATTATATAAGATATTATAAGATTTAAATCCTTATAATAAAAAATTATTAATATTTAAATGTATTATGATATAAAAAAATATAAATAAATGAGTATTATATAAAATTAAGAAATTTATAAGCCGTTAAATTAATGGCCGAAAAAAATGAAAATATTTAAAATATTTAATATATTAAAAAGGATATACGGATATATATAATAAATAATATTAAAAAGAAATTTTAATAAAAAACGTAACAAAATTTATCGATTAATATAATTGATATTATATATTATTATTAAAAAAATTAAAAGTTTTAATATTATAATTAATAATTATAATATTAAATAAGATTTAAATATTATTACAACTAATAAATATAATATTATATAATATAAAGGATTTAACATTATTAAACTTAAAATTATTAACGCTTAAAATGTTTTTTTAAGATAATATTAAAGTTATCTTTATATTTTTAAACGTTATATTATTAAAAATTATATTAAATTTTTCGTTTCTTTTAAAGAAACATTATATTTAAATTATATTTCCAATAAAAGTTTAATTAAAATGTTAATTAAGTTTGGAAAGTTTATTAATATAATTATAAAAACATAGTTTCTTTTTATTAAAAGCCGGGGAAATTAATAAAATACATTTATATTTTAGTTTAATTATAAAGCCATATGCTAAAGCCACATTAATATAATAAATAATTTTCTCTTTAAAAACTCATAGTTAACTTAAATTTAAAAAAATCAACTATCATTCACAACACCATTAAAAGATTCTATCACGATATTTATATTAAATTTAAATTATTTTTATTTTTCTTTACCTAACCTTATAATTTTATTATTAAGTAATTAATTTTAATAAAAATTTTTAATATTTTATTAACGTTTATTTTAATTATTATATTTATAAGATTATCCTTATTATATATTCATTAAATATTAAAGATTTTTTAGCGCTTATATAATTAATATAACGATATAATATTTATTATTAATTTTTTTTTTTATTATTCCGAGTTTTATTAAATATTTATATAAAAAAAAAGAATTAATATATATAATAATTTAAGTTATTAAAAGGTTAAGCTGTTTTAAAATAAAAATAATTATTATATTAATTATTATAATTATATTTATACCATATATTATTATATAGATTTTATTTATTAAAACATTTTTTATAATTTATTTATATTTCATTAAATTTTAATATATAAGATTTTTTTTATAGTAAATAATTTATTATTTATTATTTTATTTGTAATAAAAATCTTGTAATTAATTTAAAAATTTAAATCCTTATTATTTATAAATAAAGCGTTAATAAATATAAAAACTTTAATAGTTTTTAAATTTAATTTAATAAATCGTAATTCGCGTTTAATGTTATTTTACTATTATTTTAATTATTTATTAAGTTTTAAAATATTTATCTTATTAAATTTACAATGTTAAGCCGCTTTAAATATATTAAATGTTACTTTTAGTTAGTAAATTAAAATTATATACACGCCGCAAGCTTTTTATTAAATATATTATTATATAGTGTTATTAACATTAAGTTTAATAAAGTTAATTTTTTTATTTTATTCCTTTTATTATAAATATAAGTTATTATTTTATCCCATAAATAAAATGTAACCGTTAAATATTAACAAGTTTTCTTTTAATAAATATATTTTTAACTTTATTAAATATTTCACTTTATTTAATTTATTATTTTTTATTTATTTAAATGTATTATTAAATATTTTAAATGTATTATTTATTTATATTTTAATAAGTTTAAATTGTTTTATTAAGTTTAATATAAGTAAATAAAAGTTATATATTAATATAATTATATTTAATTTATCCCTATAATATTTAAAATATATAACCCATTAATATATATTAGTTTTTAATATTTTATATAAAAGTTTAATAATAATTATTATTATGCTTTTAAGGTATTTATTAATAAGTTCCGGTAATAATTTAATTAATATTTATTACTTAAATGATATATCGGATTATATATAAACTTATATAATATTATAGATTTATATTAATATATTTTTTTAAATTAAATTTAACGTAAAAGTAATAATAATTTATTAGTTTAAACATTAAATTATCGGTAATTACGTTAAAACCATTTTTTTATCTTTATTATTATACCTTTATATAATAAGTTATAATTTTTTATATAATAATTTTATTACTTTATTTTTTACTTTTTATATAATTTAAAAGTTAAATATATAAACGTTACCATATTTTATATTATTATATTTTTTAAATATAAATATATTTTTTTTAATAAAACTTTTAACTTTTTAAAGATTTAAAGCTTTAAATAATTATCCTAATATTATAATTTTACTTTTTTAATAAAGTTTAATTATAAATATAATATCCGTTATTTCTTTTTATAAGAAATTAACATTATTATTTACTACTTTTTTTAACTTGTTTTTATTTTTAAAAAGTTATCCTTATTTTTTTTTAATTATAAGTTATTTAATTTCGGGTATGTATTTATCCGGTCCTTTTTTTAATTTAATATTAAATTCATTATTATCCGAAATGTCCGTTATTTTATTATATAAGTATAGCTTAATAATAGTTATACGAAATTTAACCGGTTTTTTATTAATTTTAATAATATATATTTTATTATTTTATGTAATAAGCTTGTAAGGTTTTATTTAACCTTTATTCTTTTAATAAACTTATATTTCGGATTATAAAAGGAAATTTAAAATATTAAACGTATTTAAACCGTTTCTTATATTAATTATATTTATTATTTATTGTTTTATTTTAAGTTTATAAACTTTATTTATTACTTTTTTAATTACGTTTATACGGGTTATTAAAAAAAGTATTAATAAAAAGCTTTCTATTAATTATAAGTATATTTTAAATATAAGTAAAGTGAAAATTAAATTATTAAGTTTTATAATATTATTAATAGTTTTAATAATTATTTATAAAATATAGTTTAAGTTTATTTAAGTTCTTTAAAAATCTTTAAATATTATTTTATATATATATTTAAATAATTTATAATATCGTTTTAATTATTTAATTAAATTATACGCTTTCATTAAAACTTTTTTAATTAAAATATTTAATAATTTTATATTTATAACGAACTCATTTATAATAAAATTAATACTAATATTAAAAATTAAATTATTAAGTGAACTTAAATAAATGTTAATTTATATCATATATAATATATCCCAAATATATTTTACAATTATTTCTTTTAAAAATTTCGTTACTTAAAAAAATATTACTTTATTAATTATATAAAATATTGGTTTTTTATTAATGTATATTATATTAATAAAAATATTATAATTAAAATTAATGTTATTTTTTATTATAAATTTAAATCTACTTAATGCACTACTATATAATTAACATTAATAATAATATTTATTAATTTTTTTAATAAAATTATAATTAAAATTATTATAACTTGTTTTTATAAAAATATAATAAAGTTGGTTTATTATTAAATAATTAAATTATTTATAAATTTATCAAAATTCGGTTTTTATAAAATAATAATATATAATAATAAGTTTTCGATTATTTAATAAAAATTATGGATATTTTTATTTTCAAACAATAAAATAATTTTTATTCTTATGCATTAACACATTCTTTATATTATTAAGGAATATATTAAATTGATTTATATTTTTAAAATAAAATAAAAATAATATATTTAATAATATAATTTGAAATGATATAATTTTAAATAAAGTTAAAATATATACCGTGCTTATATTATATTATTTTAAATGATTATTAAACTAAACTTTATATTATTTAATTATTATAATATTTAATATAATATATAAATATATTTATTATAAAGCTTTAAATTAAAATTCGCCACTTAAGGATATTCTTACTACTTTAATATCAAGCAAAATACTTTAAAAAACTTAAAAATATTTATCTTTTAAATAATACGAAATAATAAAATTTTAAGCGTTAATTAATAATATAAATACAATTATAAACTTTTAATAATCATTAAATACATTAAATTTAATAAATACATATAATATTACTTAATTTGCTAAAATATTTATAATATAATTATTATTAACCTTACTATAAATTATATAATATTAAACAAGTAATAATAATTTATATATCTTATTATAATTATTATTATTTACATTTTATTTTATATATTAAGAATTGAAGCTTTCCTTAACATTTTTACCTACATTTTATTCTTTAATGTTAATTTTTTTATAATTAATTAAAAATATTTTATAATTTTTATTTATATTACTTTATCCTTGTTTTTAAATAAACCGTTATTAAGTCGCATGTTTATTTTTCCAGTTTCCTATAAAATGCTTTATAAATTAATATTTTAATTTTTTACAAATAAAATATTTTTTACCACTTTTATTACTATTTTACGGATAAGTATTATAATATTAATTATTTTATTATTATTTTACCGGGCCACCTTTATAAAAGCAAAAAGGTTATTAACTTTTATTACCGTTATATATGTAATTAGTTTAATATTAATCATGTTAATTATTACTTACATTATATTATATTAATATTAATTTAATGTAATATATAATGTCAGTTATATTATAAAAATTTAAATAAACGCTTTTAAAGGTGTTTATTAACTTTAAAATAATTATAATGAAGGTTAAATGTTTTTATATTACGTTTATTATATTTTTTTTCAAATTAACATTTTTTAAGTAATTAATGGAAAGTTTTTTATGAATTTATTAAACTTATTAAATTAATATATTAAGATATATTAACAAGTTTTTATCGGGATATTTTTTTATAATTATATAAATATTTATAGTTCTTTATTTATTTATATATAATTATTAATTTTTTATTATATGGAAAAAATTCTTTATATAAATAACTAATTCCTTAAAATTTAATCTTTTTTTAGCAAAATAATTATAATAATATTATAATATTCGACTTTTTAACATTATTAAATATATTTCGCTAAATTAATATTCTTTAATACTAACTTTTTAATAAAAATCTTTAAAAATTTTAATTTTTTTATTAAAAATATCGTATTTATTTTTTCTAAACTTATATATATTATTATAATATATTTTAATAAAATTTATTAAACCTTTTAATAATATTAAATATAAAATTAATAACTATTATTATTATTATAAGGTTATATTTTAAAAGTTTAATATTTGCTTTATATTTAAAATAATTATTAAGATTTTAAAAATTAATAATCTAAGCTTCGGATTTAATAAGGGTTCTTATATTAATTTTTATTTAAAATCATGTCGGTATAATATTAAAATAATAATATTTTTTTTATTAAAACTTATACTTATTATCGGGATAAATATTAATAACTTTATAATATTAAGTTATAAAATTTAAAGATATTTAATTTAAGGGATTTATAATATTTACATATTATAATAAGGTTATAAGTTTAATATAAGTTAATATATTTACGGAGTTTACGTATTTTAATTTCTTTATAATGTTTATATAATTTAAAAAATTTACGGGACTTAAAGGGCTTAAAAGGTTTAAAGAATTTAAGGAATTTATAATTTTATAAATATTTAAATTATTGGTGTTTAAAGTTATATTAACTTTAATATAATTATTACAATTACTTTTTGTTAAATTATTTTCTTATAATAAGGATTATTTATAAAAATAAAAACATTAAATAAATATTTAATAAATTCTTCCGTTTTTTCGTTTGAAAAGTTAGGGAATTCTTTAAATTTACTTAAAATTATTAAGTTTTTAAAATTATTTTATCTTGTTTTTACGTGAACTTTATAATAAATAAGGTGGTTTATAATTATTATTCGAAAATTATAATTTACTTTTATTTAAATAGTTTTTATTTATTTTTTAAAATTTTCTTTAAATATATTTTATAATTTTTTATTATATAATTAGTTATTATATATCTTAAAAATCTTAGTAATATAAATATTTAATTTTTTTATATTTATTTTCTTTAATTTAAACATATCAATGTTTAAACTTAAAAAACTTTTATTAATGTATTTTACTTAATTAATTATTATTATTATAATTAATTAGTAAGTTTTTATTAAAAATAAGGTATTAAGTGAAAGAAAAATGAATTTAATTAAAAGAAAATTAAAAAAGAAAAAAAATTAAAAGTTCTTAAATTAAAAAAGATAAAAGTTTAAATAAAAATATTAAAGTTTATATAAGTTCGGTAAGTATATAAAAAATTATAAGGTAAATTTTCGGAAAAATATAAGTTAAATATCCGGAAGTTTTAATTATTAAAATATATATAAAATTATATTCTTCCGTAATTATAAGATATTAAAGATAAAGGTATTTAATTTTTAAGGATTTTTAATACCGTTAAAAAATTTAATAAAGATTTTCTATATATTATAAACATTAATCTCTTAATACATTAAGCCGTTTCGAAATTTTATTTATTAATAAAAAATATTTTCTTATAATTTATTAATATTATTAATTAAATAATACAACCTTAAACATTAATATATTATAATTTTATATTTCTTGTACGGGATAATCCGCGGATTTATTAATTAAATAATATAACCCTAAGATCCTTAAAGTAATATAATAATTTTATACTTATAATATAATAAATATACGCGAGTTATAAGATTTTTACCTTTTTTAAATCAATTTAATTATTTATAATTAATAAAAACTTAAATTTAATTAATTATTAATTAATATTAATAAAGCTTAAATAATATATTAATAACGTATATAAGATATATATTAATTAAATTAATTATATATAAGGTTAAAATTATATTACGTAAACGGTAAAGGTAAATTAAAATAATTTACTTTAAATCGCACGGGCCATAAAGCTTTAGTTTATTAGTCGGGATTACGTGTTATAATTTTAATAATATTGTTATTATTTATTATTAAAAAAGTTAATAACGGAAAAAAACTTTCGAAATAAATAAGGTAATATATTTAAATTATTAAAATAATAATTCATACCGTATTATTAATATCCATAATATAAGTTAATATTAAAAATGATATAAAAAGGTTTAAAAAATTTTTAAATTATATTATAAAATAATTTAATAATATTTTTTATATTAAATAATTTAAATTAAAGGAATAATAAAATATATTAACATTACATAAAATTAAAGTTATTAATAATAAGAAAATTATTATTTCAACGTATAAATTATAACATTATATTATGTTATAAGCATTTTATAAGTTATAAAAGATATTTAAATTATATATAACGATTAAAAAAATGCTGGGAATTTTTTAATAAATAAATATAATTTAAATTTATTTTTTATTTTATAATGTAAAAACTTACCGTGATTTTATTAAAAATATATATTAAATAAAAGGTTTATATTATTCTTTAAACCTTTAAAACTAACCTTAACCTTAATTAACTTTAATTAACCTTAATTAATTTTAATCATTTATAATTAAAAAAAAATTAAAAATAAAAAAAGATTTATTTATTAAATTCCTTAAAAAATATAATTTCATTTTATTAATAATTAAGGTTGGAAAAAAAACTAATAGTTTTTAATTATTTTTTAATTATTAATTAATTAACTAAAATTACGTAAGAAAATTAATTAATTAATTTAATTTTAATTAAGGTCCTAATTAACTAAGCTTAGTTTTAATTAAGGCACTAATTAACTAAAACTAAGCTTAGTTAATTAGTTAGTAACTAAGAAAAAACTAAAAACTAAAGGTTTTTATCCCACCATTTTTAAAAATTCCTAACTTCGTAAATATTTATCTTAAAAATAAATAAAAACCAGTTTTATAAATTTAAAGTTAAACTAAACAAGGCTATTCAAAAGTCTGTATTTTTACTTATTTATTCTGATTTTTAATTTAACTTAGAAAATTATTTTATAAAAAGTTAAATTAATTTATTTCGGAATTATTTTTCAATCTTAAATTATAAATCTAAAATAAATGGTAAAATTCTACTTCCTTTAAATTCTTATAATATTTAACTTTAAATTCAAGGTTTATTAGCCTATATAATTATAGGACTAAAGGTGGGCCTTAAAATAATTTTTAAAGGTTGAAGGTCTTGTTAAGGAACCGACTTTTTGCAGTCAAATTTCTTACTTTGGAGAAATTTTCTAAGTCTTGAAAATTTTACCCTATAATTTAGTATTATTTTAAATAGCTAATTAATTAAATTAACTACAATTATACACCATATATACATCGAATCAACTTCTTTCATTAATTTCAATGATCCTACTGGTATAATTGTAGCTAATTTATTAAATTAGTTATTAATTATTTTAAGTGAGTTGCAGGGTGGGGCAAGTGGGCCTTGGCATTTTGAAACTTTAAATTCTCCCCCACCAAAATCTTTCTATTATTTTAAACCTTAATAAATAATTCAACTTAATTCCTAAAATTCTAATTCCTTTAATTATATACAACATTTAACTTTAAATTAAAATAACTATAATTAATTTTATTATAAATTTATTTTTTAAGATAAAAATAATTTTTTAGAACCTAATATATATAAAACCTTAAATTTAACTTCAACCTTTAATTATAAATTTAATTTAAATTTTAAAATTCCCATTCTTATTAATTTAATTAATATTAAACTTTAAATTAATAAAATAAGTTTTAAATTATTTTTAAGACTTTTATTTAAGACGTTAAGAATTTTTGAAAAAAGTAGTATAAAACTTATGGTAGTTTGTTTATGTGAATTAAGGTTGTAATTATTATTATATTAAGTTAGGAATTTTATAACTTATAAAGTTATAAAAAATTATCATATATTAAATTGATTAAACTTATTAAATTAATTATTCTTTATTTTTACTATAATTAATCTCATTTTAATCTTAACATTTATTCCTTATAAATAAAAAAAATAACGTTTTTATTATTATAATTATTTCTTGGTTAATGTTATACGGTTAAAGACGTTTTTATTTCCTTGTCGTATTAAAGCTTATTTCACTTTTTTTATTTCTTATAACACCTTATTTAATTTATCGTTTACTACGCTTAATTACTTTCCATATTTTGCTAATATTTATTAAATTATTTATATTTTATTTTTTTATTATTTTTAGACTTTTATCTAAAACTTAGGTATGATTTTTTCTTTTTATATAAGTTATATTAAACCATTTTTTTTAAACCATTTATTAATTATTTACGGTATTATTCCGTATCCAAGCTTAACATTTCTTAACAATTATAACATTTCCAAAACATTAAAGTTTAATAACTCGGATATTATATTCTTTAATACTTTAATTACATTTTAATTATATTTCAAGTTAAATTTTTATACACATTTTAAAATTACCTTTATTTAATAATATAAATAAATTATTAATATTTTTTAATGTATTAATGTTTTAACAAGAAAACTAATTATTTTTTCTTTATTAAATTATTGCCGAATTTTAAAACTTTTAATAATAAAGGAATAAAATATTTTCGGTGATTTTACACTTTATAATAATTATATTTTATTAATGTTATATACATTCTTTTTAAATATAATTCGTTTATTTTTAATATTATACTCGTTCCATTTTTATTAATATTACACCATTACCTTTATATATTTAATAAACCAATCTTTATTAAATTCATTTAATTAATTTTTTATCGGGTTAATAATATTTATTCCTTATATAATTTCATTAAAAAGCGCCATTATTATAATATTATATAAATTAATAATGTTATATGGGTTAATAATATTATGTGGGTTATTAATATTATATAAGGAAATGTTTTAATTAACGCGTTATTATAATTATGGAATGAAAATTTTTTAATTAATATTATTATAAAGAAATATTTTAATGTTAAAAAAAAATACGTAAAAATATTAAATAAGTTTAATATAATATAAAGTTAAATTTATATAAACTTTAAATAAATTTTTTTTTTAATGTTTTTTCCTTTTCTTTTTTCCATTTATTTTTAAGTTATTTTTTTATTAATAACTTAATTTTAATATTTATTTTTAATACATTAATTTTTATTATTATATTAAGCTTTTATTTTTTATCGACGTGTTATATTTTTAATTTATCCGAAGTTATCGAATTCTTTTTATTAAATTTATTTACGAATTTTATCGCATTTTATATTAATAACTTTTTCGGGTATTATACGTTATATAATGTTAAATAATTTTTTTAATAAATTAAATATTTTAATATCGGTTATTCACTTTATTTATTTACTTTTTATTATAAAAGTTTTTTAATTTCATATAAATGTTATTTATTATTATCGTTTTTTATTATTATTTTTCCTAGTTATGGTTTACATTTTTTATATGGATCCGTATTTTGTGGGATTTAATATAAATAAGTGATAAAAACCACCTTATTTATCCTTCACACATTTAAAATTTTTAATTTATATGCCAAGTCATCGATTCATTCCTTAATTACGATTAATCCCATTCTTTAAATATCCTATTTCTTTAAAAAATTCTTTAATAAATTATATTTTTTATATAAACATAAATAAACTAAATTTTTAACTTTAAAAAATATCGGTTTATATTTATTATTATATTATTACTTTAATTTTATAACCGTAAAATTTATAACCGCTTTTACTTTTTATTAATATATTTTTTAAAATGTTTTAAAATCGATGTTATTTATTAAAACCTTTAAAATAAATAAAACCGATTATAATTTAAAACTTAATATAACCTTGTTTAAACTTTTATTTATTACTTATAATTTTACATTATTTATATTATATTATAATATTAAAATAATGTTAAATTATCTTACTTTTAATATTAAATAATAATATTTTAAAGTAATTTCCATTTTTTTAATTTTATTGTTTTAATTATTTATCCGTTTAAAAATAATATAACGTTAACATTATTAAAATAATTTTTATTTATAAGAATAATATTTATTAAAACTTTAAAATAAACTTTAAATCTTTATTTAATATAACCTTTAATAAAATTCCTTAATTATATAATATTAATGTTTTTAACATTTATTTAATTTATATCATTATATTATACTTCGTATTTCTTAAAATTAAAATTACTTTCTTAAAAAACTTACACATAATAACCATTAATATATCGTAATAATTATATTAATTTATTACTTATAATATATTCTTTAAAAATATCTTAAGTAATTTAATTATAAAATCTTAAATAATTATATAATATAATTATAGCGGGGAATTTATAAATTATAACTTTTTATATAATTTATTTTTATCCGTTTAATTCTTATAACATTATAAATAATAATATATATATTTATAAATTTTTCATATTTATTTTTATATTTAAACATGTTATAAATTATAGATTATTTATTTTACTTTAAAATAATATTTCACATCGTGTATTAATATTAATATTTCATATATATAATTTAATAAAATTACAAGCTTACATTAACTTATAATTCCTATATAATACATTAAATTATTTTTTAATATATTTTAATATCATTTAATTACATCTTTATTTTATATTTTTACTTTTTATAATATGTTTAATATTTTTTTTAACCGTTTATTTTTTTAATATTTGTTTATAACTTTTTGTTTAAATTATTTATTAATTATTACTTCGTATATTATATACACACATTCATTAAACATATCCTTTAATACCGATTTATTATTATCCATTTCTTATTAATTATAAAAATCAAATATAATTAATAAATATAATAACGCATTAAACATTAAATTTAATTATCCCGTAATATAATAAATATTTAAATTAAATTATAATAAATATATTAAAATTATTATAAACTTATTATTTATTTTATTTATATTAATTATTTATAAAGATTATTATACGATAATTCTTTTTATTATTTTATGGTTTATAATTATTTAAATTTTTTTTTTATAAAATTATAATTAAATATAATTTATTTATGTTATTTATATTAAACATGTTATTTTTAATTCCGTTGTTTCATATTTTAACTTAACTTTTATTAAAACCTTAAACATAAATAATATTAATTTAATTCTTATATTAATAAAATTTAATATTCCATCCCATTTTCCGTTCAAATGAAAAATCATTATAATTAAACCGCATTACTTCGATACATTTATTTTAATAAAAATATAATTGTTATAATTTTAATAAAATAAAATTAAAGGGTTAATAAGTTTTTTTTATATAATTTTAAACGCAAGCTTTTTTTCGTCCGTTAAAATAAATTTTATTTTCGTTATAAACTTTTATCGGGTAAAAGTTTTTAAAGGTACCGCTTTTTTTTCTTTTATTATAATTAATATAACTGTTTTTTAATTTTATAAAAGCTTAATTTTTTATTAATATTAAAGAATAAACTTTTTAAAATATTTTATTATTCCGATATATATTTTTAAATTAATTAATATATTTAATATTTTTATTTTTTTTATAATTTTAATCCATTTTTTTATTAATATTATACCGTTTTTATTTATAATAAACTTTAATAATATAATAAATATATAACTTAAAAATAATTTTTTAAGTAATAAAATTAATCCAACGTTTTAAAATATATCGAAAATTTAATTTAAATAATTTAAATACTCGTTTTTGATATTTAAGAAAATTATAATATCATTAACGTACACTTTAATAAAAAACTTGAAAAAGTATAACTTTTAATCCATAAACCGTTAATTAAAAATTAATGAATTCTTAAACTTTATTAAAGTTATATTAAATATTTTTAAACCTTTTAAAAATATTATTATTATTTTATTTTTATTCTTAAAAACAATTAATAATTAATAATAAAATACGTAACCGTTTATTATTAAAAAAATTTTTTTATCCTTTATTAATTAAATAATTTTTTTTTATTATAATAAAAAATAAATATTTATTAAAATTATTTTATTTAAAGCTTATAAATTAATTATAACTTTTCCTTTCTTTTTTCCGTTAATTATTTTTTAAACCATAAAATAAAAATATTTAAAAGGGGTAACTTTTTTCATCCATTCCATTTTAATTTTATTATACATATTATTAAAAGTTTCGTTAAAAAATTTCTTATTTTCCACACTTAATAAATACATTTATTTTAATTTATACATTTTTTTTTAATTTTTAATTAAATTTATTATTATTTTTTTTCCTTAAATAAATTAATTATATTTTTATTTATTTATATATTATAACTTTTTATTAATTTAATTAATTTCGTGTTAAACTTTCGGTTCATTACGTAATAATATACATTATTTCGTATAATTATTTTAAATACACGTTTTAATTTTATAACGCTTAAAATTAATAATTTCGTTTTTTTAAACTTTTTTATTTTTTATAATATATTATAAATATTATTTACCATTTTATTTTTTATTATTAATGCGTTATAAATGTTATTTTTTAAATTAAACTCGTTATTAAAAAAAAACTTTATATTATTACTATTATCATATAATATCATTACTTAAATTAAATTCGTTTTTTTTTATAATGTTTTAAAATATTTATCACTTATTATTTTTTATATATTTCTTATACGTTAATATTAATATATAATTATTATATCGTTAATATTATTTATATAAATAATACTTTTTATTAATATCGTATTATAAAAATTATATATCGTACTTAAGAAATTTAAAATAAACTTAAAATTTTTTCTTTTAAAAAAATTAATATAATTTATAAAGATTAATATAAACGTATATATTAATGTTTTTATCCGATTTTTAATAATTATTTTTTACTTTATTACTTATAATTTTTAATAATATTATATTAAAATTTACATTCTTAAATAATTTAAAAATATTATAATATTTTTTTTATAATTAATTATCGCTTAAATTTATTCTAAAAACTTATTATTTAATAATATATTAAATTTAAATCTTTTATTATTTATTTATACGTTAATTAATATTTATATTAATATTAATTAATTATTATTATTTAATATATATATATATAAATAAAATTTTACTTTTTCTTTTATTTTAAATATTCCGGGTATAATATCTCGTATACCTATTAATTAATTTAAAATATATATTTTATAATTTTTAATAAATTTATTTAACTATTTTTAATTAATTATTATATTTAAAATTTTATTATTTACGTATATTATTAATTTATTACTTATATTATTAATTACTTTAAACTTTATATTAATATATTTTTTTAACATTACATTATTTTATATATTAAAAGTAAAATTATAAATTAAAATATTTATTATTTTTTTCACTATTAAGTTATTATTAATAATCATTGGTTTATATTTTTTTTCCATTTTATTAATAACATTATTTAATTTAAATAATTATTCCTTATTAAATAAAATGCTTATTTTTAATTTTTAAAACTTTTTATTAATTTAAAGTTAAATAAAATATTTATTTTTAATTTTTTTAATATATAAAAAAACATATTAATTTATTTATTAAATCCGGTTAATGGAAATTTATTAATTAAATTAATATATTTTTTATAATAAATAACTTAATTAATTAAGCTTTAATAATATATATTTATTAATATATATATATTTAAAATAATTATTTTTAATAATAAAATATTTCTTATATTTATAATAAATAAATTAAATATTTAATATATTATAAACATTTAAATATTTAAAATAATTATATTCATTAAATTTATTTTTAATTTTAAATTTTTTATATTTTTCCATTAAAAAATATTCCTTTTTATTTAATTTCGCTTCCTTTTTTTTATAAATATTATAATTTATTTTATATTCCATTAAATCCATTAAATATATTTTATTATTAAATTATTTATTATTTTTAATTTAAAATTTAAATTAATTATAGAATTAATTATTAATTTAATATTTATTATAACCTTTATATTAATAAACTTATTTATTATATTTATTTTTATAATAACCTTATAATTTTTTATATCCTTAACGCTTATTATTACATTAACATTTATTTCGTTTATACCGATTATTTCGGTTATTTCAACCATTTTAATTATAATTCCAATTATTATTATAATTATATTATAAATAATATTAATTATTTTTACCATTATTATTTAATTTAAATTATTTTCCATAATATATATTAAAAATATTAAAACTTTTACCTATATTTTTAATATTATTTATAATTTTTATTAACAATTTATTATTTAATAAAAATTTTTTAATTAAACATTTTTATAATATTAATCTTTTTATTTTTAAAATTTTTTTTTTATAATAAATAATTAACTTCGTTAAGCTTTTTATTAATTATTTAAATATTTTAAATACTTTTTTAATAATATATTTTTTATTAATCGCGTCATTAAAACGTAAAAATTATTATTAAAAATATTATAAATAATTAATAAATATTAAATTAATAAATTCATTTATAATATTCGGTAATTTTATATTACTTTTATAACTTATTCTTTTATTAATTTATTACATAAATAATTTTCCTTAATAAAATAAACTTTTTATAAAAACTTTAATATATTTATTTTATTAATTTTATAATATTCGAATAATCGTTAAAAAACATATTTAATATTTTTAATCATTTAAACCCGGTCCATTTATAATAATAATATTATCCATTATTATTACGTTAAATTTTTAAAAAATTAAAAAAACTTTTATATAATAATTTTTTTTTTTTACTTTAATTATTTATATTACTTTTATAAAGTTAATAAATAAATAAATATTTTTTCACATAATATTTTTTTTAATTATTACGTAATCTTTAAGCTTATATAATATTAATAAGTTTAATTAAAAAAAATTAATATTATATATATTTTATTTATTTCGGTTATATAAGTTTTAATTATTAAAGAATTTTTTTAATAAATTTAATATCCATGTTATATTATCGATTTAATATTCGCCGCGTATAAATAAATTAATTTTTTTATTATTATTTAATATATTACCGTTATTTATTTACGTATTTTTTAATAATATTATATTAAATTACGTATTATTATTAATTATTTAAATTATTATAAATTATATATTATAATTAATTATTTAAATTATTATAAATTATATATTATTATTAATTATTTAAGTTATTATAAATTACATGTTATTATTAATTATTTAAGTTTTTTTCGAAAGAATTTTAACGTTAATTTAATAAATTTATAATAATAAAATTAATAATCTTTTATATAAACTTAATTTAATAAATTATAAAAAGTTTTTTAATAAATATTATTATACATTAATATTTAAAAAAAAGTTTATTTTAAAATATATTAACCACTTTATAAATTAATATAATGTTAAAATTAATAATAATATTTATTTTAAATAAAATAAAATAAATAATAATAATTTTTATATGTGTTATTAAAATATTATAAGGTTTAAAATTATTATTTAATTATTTATTATTAAGGGATTAAATATTAAAATATTAAATATTTATTTATCCGATATAATTAATATATTTAATATTAATAAATTATTTAAAATGGAAAATTATATTATTAATATTAGAAAAATTATTTACATTTAATTAAAGAAATATATACGTTTTATATGTTATAATTAAATGGGACTTAATTTAATATTTTTTCTTTTATTTTTAAGTTTATATTTATAAAAAAATTTTTATATTATTATAATAAAAAAAATTTTTATAAATATTAATATTAATAAATATATTAAAATTAAATTTAAAAATAATGTATTTAATAATTGTTTTAATTTTTAACGTAAAAGTGTTTATTATATTTATTTAAATAAAAATAATCCTTATAATAATTATATTAATTTTTATATAAACTTTAATAATTTAAATTTTAATAATTATTATATAAATTTTAATAATTATTATATTAATTCCGATTTAAATTCATATATTAATCCGTAAATTAATCCGTGGTTATTAATGGGAAATTTATTTATTAATAAAAATTTTAATAATAATAATTTAATAACATTACTTAATATAAAAAAAATTTATATATATTTATAATTTATTTAAGATTATATATTAAAAAATTTTTTAAAAAATTCCTTATATTTTAACCGACACTTATAATTTTAAGTTTATAATTTACCTTTTCTAATATTTAAATATAAACGAAAATTAAATTTTTCTTTATAATGTTTATATTTTTTATTTATTTTAAGTTATTTTAATTACGGAAAAAAATGGTAATTTAAAAAACTTATTTATTTATTTTTAATGTTATTTATTAAAATAAACTTTAAAAAGTATTAAAATAAAACTTAAAATAAATTAAATAACAAATATAATATAAATAAATAAATATTAAATTAAGTGTTAAATTAAGTGTTAAATTAAATATTAAGTAAAAGTAAAATAGAAAAGTAAAAAATAAATTACTTAAAATAAAAATAATTAAAAATTAAAGTTATTTAAATTTCCTGGCAAAAAATTTTCCTTTATTTATATTACCAATATAAACGGGCAATTAAAAAAAAAAAAAATTTATCACTTAAATATAAATCAGAGGTTTTTTTTAAACAAGTTTTAAAAATTAAACGCTTTTAAAAGGAATAAAAAAAAATACTACCAATTATAATAATTTATTTATATAAATTAAAATTATAATCATTATTATATTAAGTTAAGAATTTTATAACTTATAAAATTATAAAAAATTATTATATATTAAATTAATTAAGCTTATTAAATTAATTATTCTTTATTTTTATTATAATTAATTTTATTTTAATTTTAATAAAACGTTTAATTTTTAATTTTTTATAATTATTAATTAATTAAGCTTAATTAATTTTAATTAAAGCTTTAATTAATTAATTTAATTTTAATTAAGCCATTAATTAATTAAGCTTAATTTTAATTAAACCTTAAATTAATTAATTTAATTTTAATTAAAACTTTAATTAATTATTAATAATTAAATTTTAACCCTAATAATAACTTTAAATAATAATATATTTATTTTTTAAAAAAAATTTCGGTTATATTATATATTAAATATTTTATAAACTTAATTTAATAAATTATAAAATAATATTTAATGTATTATTTATTATAAAATTTATTAAGAAAATATATCTTTTTTTAAAATTAAATGTTTATATATTATTATTAGAATTAAAAGCGGTAATTTAAATTATATTCGCATTTTTTTATATTATATTATAAAATATATAATTAATTATTTCTTTAATAATATTAAGTTTTATATTTTTCGAAATTTATATTTTTTTATTAATATTATTAAAAAATATTATTTTTTTTACCGAATTATATTAATATAAATTATTATATACGTCCGAATAATATAATATAAATAAAAAATTTTAACCTTTTAATAAATTAAAATATTTTATAATAATTAATATTATTATATATTTTAATATTATAATTAATTAAGTTATTTTTATTTTTCGTTGGATCGATTTAAGTTTTATAATTCGTATAAAGATTAATATTTACGGGTAAACCGAAAGGAATATATTTATTTAAAAGTAATTTAAAATAATTTTATATTTAACGAGAAAATTATTATTTAAAAATAAATGTACGGATAAATTTTTTTTATATATTTATGTTTTTATTAACATTTAAATTATTAATTTTATTTTATTTTTTATTTTTATTTTTATTTATAAACAAAATTATGTTTTTTAATTTAATGTTATGCTTTTTAAGTTTATTTTAATTATGCGATATAAGATTTTTAACGTAAACGTTTCGAAATTTTAAACGAATTTTTTTAATTATTTTCGATTTATTATTTAACCGGAAAAATCTAAGTTAATATAAATCATCGACTTAATTTTATATTTATTCACGATATTAATTTTAAGATTTACATATTTTTTTAACTTATTTTTCTTTTTTTTTATAAAAGTAATATCGAAAATTTAATAACTTAAAAATTTTTATGTTTTATAATTTTCGTTTATTATTATATGTTATTATCTTAAGTTAATGTGTATTAAATTTTTATTTTTATTTTTTATATTAATGATGTTTTATAATTTTTTTCCTTTTTATAAGATAATAAAATATATGTTTTTTATTTTTTTTATTATAAAATAAATATAATATATATATAAATATTTTTAAATTATAAATAAATTCGATTTATTTTAACATTTAATGTTTTAATGTTTTAATTTTATATGTTTTCCCGAAATTAAAAATTAAAGGGAATTATAAAGTTTTCATTTTATAATTTTTTATATTTTTTTTCAGGGACTTTTTAAATTATATAGGTTTAATATATTTATTAATATAAATATATACGAAATAATTTAATTTTATATTAAATATTTTATTATATTTTTAATAATTTTTTTTAATTTTATTATGTTATGAAAATTTAATATAATTAAATTTATTAATTTTATATTTAAAGTTATAAATGTTATATTCTTTAATTAAAAAAACGTTATTTTTTATTATTTTTTTTTATAATTTTTTATGTTTAGTTTATTAATAATATAAGTAATTTTATTTATTATATAATATTATTTATTTTTATGTTTTTATTTTTATTTTTAACGATGAAAATATTATAAACGTTCGTTTCGACGATTATTATTTTATTAAAGTTAACGATAATATTTTTAATTTTAACGGGGGGATTATTTTTAATTTTATTAATAATTTTAATTACGATTTTAATTATATAAATGGTTATTAAAATTTTTATAATAATTATTATATTTTTTACGATAATATTTATAATTTCTTTAATAATTATTACAATTATTATAATATTTATATTAATTCTTTTATTATAATTATAAATTTTTACTTTAATTTTTATTTTTATAATTTAATTTAAATTTCTTATTAATAATTATATTCGTAATTTTATTAATTATTTTAAGTTTAATTATAATGTTATTTAATATTTTATAAATTTAACGTTTTATTATATTTATAATTAAAAAATCTGCATTTTTAAAATTAAAGTTTTATTTTTTAACATTAATTATTTAATTTTTTTATACTTTTTAATAATTATATAAATATATAATATATTTATTTAAAATGATATTTATAATTAAAAAAAATAAATTAATTATAAATTTTTTATTAATATATTATATATTAATAATTTTTAATATTTCGTTTTTATAAAGTTAATAATATAATATATTTAAAATAAATTTATAATTTATAATTTAAGGTTAATATTTTTAAAGTAATTATTTTTATTATATTTAACTTATTAAATGGTTTTTATTATTTTATAAATTAAAATTTTAAATTATTTTAATAATATTTTTAAAACCTTTATATTATTTTTTAAATATTTTATTTTCTTTTTTTATAATAATATATTCACTTATTATTATTACGTAAAACTTTTTAAAAACTATAAGAATTTTTCTTAAATTACGTCCTTTTATATTTATAATATTTAAATAATTTTAACGATATTAATAAATAAATACACGGATTTTTAATAAATTTCTTTACTTAAAATAATAATATTTAATAACTTAATAATTATCGTATTTAAATTAAAATGAAAATATCCGATATTTTAAATAAATTATTCTTTTAATTTTATTTTTTTTTTATTATTTTTAATTACTTTTCGATAATTATTTATATATTTTTTATAATATTATTTATATTATTTATTATTTTTTTTAAACTAAAAACTTATTTTATAATAATTTACATCGTTAATATTATCTCGGTTAACCATTACTTTATTTCATAATTATAACGGGGAAGCGGGGGTTTTAAATTATTAAAATTATTATCGTTTAATTTATTATTAATATCCGTTATTTTAAAAACCGTAATAATATAATACGGTTTAAAATATAATAATTAAAAAGTAATAATAAAAATTAAAATAAAAATAATAATAATTTAAATCGGTTATAAATATAATAATATAATTTCATTTAATAATTAAATAATAAAATTACTTAATAACGGAATAAGAATTATAATAATATAAATTAATCGCAATCGTAATAATATAATTAATATTTATAATATTAACACTAAGTTTATAACTATATAACTTAAAACAAAAAAAAATAATTAAATAAATAATTTTATTATTAATATAAATAAACTTAATATATTAATTAATAATATTAATATTATCGTGGGTAATATTAAATTTAATGTTAATAATATTATTATTAATAATATTAAATTTAATATTACCTACGATAATATTAATATTATTAATTAATATATTAAGATTAAAAGTTTTAATATTATAATTAATAAATTTAATAATCGTAAAAATATAATAATAAATAATTTAATTATTTTAAAAATAAACGTTTAAATATATTATTAAATAAATTTTAAAAAGTTTAAAAGTTTATTAATTATTATTAATAATTTATATAATAAATAATTAATTCATTAAAAAATTAATAATTTATATAATAAATAATTAATTCATTAAAAAATTAATAATTTATATAATAAATAATTAATTCATTAAAAAATTAATAATTAAAAAATTAATAATTAAAAAATAAATAATTAAAAAATAAATAATTAAAAAATAAATAATTAAAAAGTTAATTATATAATTAATAATTATATAATTAAAAATTTTAATATAAAATATAATAATATTAATATAAATTTTTATAAAATTAATAAAATATTTATAAAAGTTTATAAAAATAATATAATAATAATTTATAAAATAATAAAAATTTATATTAATAATATATTTATCGTTTATTTTAATATTAAAATCCATGTTTAAATATTTAATATTATTATTAATAATAATATTATAATAATTAATATTAATAAAACTCGGCTTTATTTTCCTTTATTTTTATTAAATTTTTTACCCGATATAAATTAACTTTTATTTTTGTTATTTTAAAAATCTTTTAAGTATATTTTTAAAATTTTTTATAATTTAATATCGGTTTTTTATTTAATTTAACTTAAAATTTAAACGAAATAATTAACTTAATTTATAAAATTTATAAAAAGATTTTTTAATATAAAAAATAAATTAATAATAAGTTATTAATTTTTTAAAATTTATAAATATTAAATAGTTTATTTAAAATTTTTTCGAAATTTAAAATTATTAATAACTTATTTTAAGTTATATAATAATTTTAAATTTTTAAATATAATATAAATATATTACCGAATTAAAGTTTTTATATATATTAATAAAACTTTTATTAATTTTATTTAAAAAAATAAATTTAAAATAATTTTATTTAATATTTATTATATATATTAAAAAGATTAAAATTCTAGTTTTTTAAAGAAATTAATAATAAATATAAAATTTTTCTTTTTTAAAATTATTAACCATATTTAATTAATATAAACTTAATAAATTTAATAAATTAATTTAATAAACTTAATATATAATTTAATATTAATATATTAATATAATAAAATATAATTAATATAATTATAAATTATAATTAATATAACTTTTTTAAACTATTAATAAAACTTTTTTAAAACTTAACAAATAATTAAAAAAAATTTAACTTAATAAAAATTTAAAAAATAATTATTAAGAATTTAAAAAGTAATTAACATAAACTTAAAATTAATAAAAACTTAAAAAACAACTTAAGTTTATAATACATTAAAAGGAATAATTTAATTTTAAAAATAAAATTAATAAATATTTTTTCTTCTTTATATAAATTAAAAAAATTATATATATATAATATGAAATAAAATTTTTATAATAATTTAATAAAAAACTTACATAATAATTTTCTTATTAAAATAAATAATTTATTATATTAAAAATTTAAAATAAAAAATAAAAAAACTTTATTTAAATAAGCAATAAAAAATTAAATTAATTATTACTTTAAAAAGTAATAAAAATAAAATAAAGTTATTATTTAATAAAATTTCTTTATAATATTATAAAAAATAATTAATTAATTTAAATTTAAATTAATTAAAAGTTTTCGAAAAGAAAATTATTTATTATATTAATATAACTTAAACATATAATTATATGGCTTTATATAATTAAATTAAAATACGAGTGTACTTTATTAATAATGGAAAATTTAAAAAAAAATAATAAGTTTTTTACGCGGAATAATCTCATTTTTTAATAAATTTATTTATAAACTTAAAAATAAATAAAAATATTAAATTTTTATTTATAATATAAAAAAAAAATGTTTTTATTATTTTTATAAATATAATTAATGCGATTTTAATTTTATTATAATATTTTATAATATATTTAATAATAATTTTTATATATATATATTATAAAATATTAATATTATTAAATTAATAAAATGTTATTAATTTATTAAATTAATTAAAATTATAATTATTACATTTTAATTTAAAAATTTATTATATTTTATTTAATTTTTTAATTATATTAATAATATTATAAAAATTATAAGGAAAAAAAACGGTATTTAAAAATAAGGTTAAGTTTTTTTTTTTTAATTTAAATAAACTTTTTTTTATTTATTTTTAAATAATATTTAATAAAATAATAATATTATTAAGTTATTTTTAAGTAACTTTAATATATAAAAAATTAATATTTAAAGAATTTTTTTTATTATTTTAATTAATTAATTTTAAGTTTAAATTAACGATATTAATGTAATAACTTTATAATTTTATAAATAAAACTTTTAATTTTTTCGTTTTTATATTAAATTTAAAATTATTATTAAATTAAAAAAATTATAATTATAAAAATTACCGTAGTTTTATTATTTATATTAATTTTAAAAATTAATTAAGTTATATTTTTCTTTTAATATAATATTTTTAAATAAAAAAAACTTAAAATAAAAATGTTATATAATAATATATAAATTTTTTCTTAAAAATTTATAAAAGAATATTATCCGTTTTAATTTTTTTAACATTTTCCACCGTTTAAATTCCGGCATATATTAATAAAAGTTCCATTAATATAAGTCGGTAAAGTTTAAAGTTATAAACATAAAAAGCAAGTTAAAATAATAAATAAAAGTTTTAAATTTTTTATAATATTAATATTAAAAAAAAATATATATTTTTAAAGTATTTACGTATTTAAAAATTTAATTTAAAAATATTTAAACTTTTAAAATATTTAAGTTTTTTAAAATAACTTTTAATTTATTTTTTATAAAAAAGGTATTTTATTTTTTATATATTATAAATTTATTATTAAATATAATTTATTATTTTATTATAATATTTAAAGTAATATATTTAAAATTATAATAATAAATAAAACACCCGTTATTTTATTTTATAATATATTATATATAATTTTAATAATTAATATAATATTATTTATTTATTTATTTATTTATTTATTTATTTATTTATTTTTTATTTTAAATATTTATATAAAATGTTTAATATTATTACGGAATAAATTTTTTATATATATTTAACCGGTATAAGTCCGTTAATTATCCGCATATATTACGGTTATAATTAATGTAAAATTTTTTTATTAAATTTATTTTATTTAAAATAATAAAAAGGAAAATTTTATAATAACCGGAATGAAAAATTTTTATATTTTTTATATAATAATTTGTTTTATTTTATTACATTTCGGTTAAAAACTTTAATTTATAAGTTATAAAAGTTATATTTTATTATATAATTAACCGGAAAAAAAGCGGTATTAAGTTAATTTTTAATTATTAAAAATATAATAATATATTTTTAAACATACCGGTTTTAAATGGTAATTATAAGTTTTAATAATCGTTTCGGTGGATTTATTTTATTATTAATAAATATTTAAAGAAAAATAAATATAAAACAAACGGTATACTTTTTATTATCGTTAAAATGGTTTATTAAAAATGGGATAAAACTTTTTTATTATTTTTTTTAAAATAAAAATAATCCGTTTTTTAATTATTATTTATCCGTTAATAATAATTTCGGTAATTCCTTAAATTTTTAAGCTTTTAAAATATTTAACCTTGGAAAAAGTAAATTAAGTAAAAATATATTAACGTTATTTTTTTAAGTTATAAAATAATAAAGTTTAAATTTTATTAAAAATAAAATTTATAATAATTAAAAAATTCGAACCTTTTTTTCGAATTAAAATAAATAATTAATTAATTAAAAACGAATTAAACGTTAAACCATTATATTAAATTATTTAATATTATTATAATTTTATAAAATTAATAATATTATAATAAAAAATATTAAATATAAAAAAAATAATAAAACTTAACTTTAATTAAATTCATTTAAAAATATTTACTTTATAAATAATATTTATAATTAATAAATATTTTAAAAGTTATAATAATATAAAAATAATTTTTTATTTTATAATATAAATATAAAATTAAATTAACTTTAAAATTAATTAAGCTTAAATTTATTAATTAATATATTCGGGATTACCGTTTCGTTAATAACTTTTATATTTTCTTTTAATTTTTCTTAAATAAAGTTAACATTTATAAAAATATTATTAAAGTTTTTAATTTTATAAATCGTTAAAAAATTAAAAACATAATCATTTTTAAAAAATTAAAAAAAGTTATTTTTATTTTAATAAAATTCGTAATATCTTAAATAATTTACTATTAAATACCGTAATTAAAATATAATAAACTACTTTTAAATATAAAAACAATAATAAAATTATCGTTTTATTTTTTTTATTTATTATTTTTTAAATGGATAAAAAATTATAATATTTAAATTTTTTAAAAATAAAAATAACTTAATATAAACCTTGCTTACGTTATATAAAAAATACATAATATAATTATAATATTTATATTATTAACCGTATATAATATATACATTTATATTAATATAAACTTTTATAATTAAAAATTTTTTAAAAACTTTTAATTATAAAAAAAAAATAAAAACTTTATTAAAATTAAATTTATTTTTTATTAAATAAAAAAAAAGGTTATTTTCGGTTTTTTAATTATTTTTATTATAATATTTAATATAAATATTATTTAATTTTAATTTAATATTAAATTACCATTCTTTATATTATAAATATTATATTATAACTTTTATAATTAAAACCTTATTAAATTTTTTTTTTATAATAAATTTTTTTTCCCGAAAAGAAAATTCTTATTAATCATTATTAAATTCCACCGGAAGTATATTAAAATAAATTATTTTTCTTAATAATTAATCGTTAAATTTTAAATAAAAACAATTAAAAAATAAAAATAAAAATTTATATTTTTTTTAAATTAAAGGAAAATATAAAAAAAAGTAACTTTAATAATAAAGTTTATACTTATTAAAGTTATAATTTAAAAAAAAAATATAAAAAAAAATAACCTTAAAATTAATATATAAATTTAACGGATTCGTAATCCGGAAAAAAAAAAAATAAAAAAAACCTTTTAAATAATTTATAAATCTATAAAACTTATTTAAAAAGGAATATATTTAAAATCTATTTAAATAATAACCATTATAAAGTTATAATTAAATAATAAAAGTTTATAATTTATTAAAATTATCGTTTTTATTATTTATATTTTTATTATTAACATTTTTATTATTTTTATTATTTTTATTAACGCGTTATTATTAAATTAATTTTTTTAAATTTAAGGTTTATAATGGATTATTATTATAATATTATTTTATTTAATATTTACATTAAATTATTATTTACTTTTATTAAATAATAATTATTTTTAATATATTTATAAAAAAATAAAATATATTATATAATAATTATATTTATAAAAAAAAAATATAATTAATATAATAATAATAAAAAACATATAAAATATAACGTTAATAAAATGCGAAATATTATATAATTAAAAAAATATAATAAGTTCTTAAAAAAATACATTTAATTAAATGCGTGGATAAATTTAAAATATATATTAAAGCGTTAATATTATAATATAATTAATAAATTAATTAATATATTTAATAATTTTTTATTAATTTTTTATTAATTATTTATTAATTAAATAAAAATTAATTATATAATTAATTATATAATTAATTATATAATTAATTATATAATTAAAAAAAGTTTAAGCGTAATATATCCTTTAAATAAATTATATTTAAAAATATAAAAATAACTTTAACATTATTTTAAAAAAATACTTTAAACGTTAATAACTTTAAATTTAATAACATTAAATCTTTTATATTATATAATATTATATTTATTAATTATAATAATATTTAAATTTCGTTTAATATTATAATTATTAATTATAATATTAAAACTTTTAATTCCTTTAATAATAATAAATAATATTAATTATATTAATTAATAAATTTTATTATATTTTTTATTAAATAATACCATTTATTATAAATAATAATTTTATTTTTTATATTCCGTAATTTTTAAATTAATTTTTTAACAACTTATAACCGTAATATAAACGTAAATATATAATTTCATTAATTTTAAACTTTATAATTTTATAAATTATATTATATTATATTTTAACATTTATTATAATAAAATTTAAAACTTTTTTTATTTCTTTTTAAAATTATTTTTATATCGTTTTAAAATTAAAAGCATTTATTAACATATTTAATATAAATATAATTAACCTCGATTTAAAACTTAATATAATTTTATTAAAACTTTTTTTTAATATTAAAAAATATACGTTATTAATATTATATTAAAATATTAAAATAATATTAATTTATAACACTTTAAAAGTTATTTAATAATAATAAATTATTAACTTTATTTTTTAATTTTATTTTTTAAATTATTTATTTATTTAAAAATAATAAAACATATTTATTATAAATTTAATATTTATTTATATAAAAATATATTATTAAATCTTAAATATAAACTTTAAATTTTTATTTAATATTACTTTTATTAATATTCTTTAATTATAAAATAATATTATATAAAATAATTATTTAATTTATTATTAAATTATATAAATAACATTATTTAAAATAAAAATAAGTTTTTTATTAAATTTATAAATTATTATAAAAAATATATTAAAATATTTATAACTTTCCATTATTTATAAACTTACTTTCATTTATATTTTTAATAATTTAATAATAAAATCCCATATAATAATATAATATAAAATTATTAAGGAATTTATAAGTAATAATTTTCCTTTAAAACTTAATTAATCGGTTTAATTTTCCGCATATTTTAAATATTAATTAATATATTTTTTAACCTTATATATTATATTTTATATTTATATATTTATTAATTTATAAAATATTTTTATTAATTTAAAATAATATTTTTTATTATAAATTATTTTAAATATATTTTTAATATAATTTAAGGAAATTATAAAATATTAAAAACTTATATTAATAATATAATATATTAACGTATTTTTAAATTTATATTAATATTATTTCGTTATATCTTTTTAATTTTATTTTATATTTTTAAAAAATTTTTACATTTATTTTAAATATTAATTATATTAATATTTATTAATAATTTTTTATTAAAAATTATTTATAATTTTAAATTTTATTACCATATATATATTTTTAACCTTGTTTTATATTATATTTTAAGTTACATTTTTTAAAATAAATTTACATTTATTTTATTTCTTTTTTTTATTATTTATAATTATAATTATTAATAATTTTAAAAAAACATTTAATATTAAATTTAACTTATTTAAAATATAATATACTTATAAGTTAAATTATAATAAATATATAAAAATAATAATAAACTATAAATTCATTTTATTTAAATTTAATATTTTTAATAAAATTTAATTTATAATATTAATTATTAATTAATAATTTATTATTATTTAAATTAATAATTTATATAATTATAATTAAATTTTATTTAATTTATATAATTATACTAAGTATATAATTTTTAATTTAAATATATTATATTATACTTTTAATTTTATTAAAATTTTAAAATAATATTTAATTAATTTTATTTTATTAAAGTTAATGTATTAACCGTGTTAATTTTTATTTAAATAAAATATCATTATATTAAATTTTATTTATTTTAATATATTAATATTAATGAATATTTATTTTTTAAAATTTTAATATATAAAATATAAAAGTTTATTAAATTATAATTATAAAATAATAAAAAATTATCGTTTTACCGGAATTAAATTAAATTTTATTTATAAAATATAATTTTTTTATATTAATATTATAAATAATATTTTTTTTTTAATATTTAATAAAATGGTTTTTTAATTTTATAATAATTATATTTTTTATTAATAAAACGAAATATATTTTTTTAAAAATTTAATTATATTAATATACGTTTTAAAATTTAATAAAATAATTAATATTTTTATTTTTTATATTATTATAATTTTATCCTTAATAATTTATAAATTAATTTTATTAATTATAAATTTAAATAATATAAAAATTAAAAAACTTAAAAAAAACTTTTTCGGTAATAATATTAATTTAATATTTATATATTACTTAAAAAGTTTTTATAAATATTATTAATATTATTTTTTAATGTTTAAAAATATTATTATATTATTTATATAAATTTTTATAAATAATTTAAAAAACTTAAATAAATAATTTATAAATTATTATATATATACGGGGGAATTTTTAAAACTTATTAATATAATATTTAAAATTTTTAATTTTTAAAATAAAATAATTATTATTTTATTATAATTTTTTATAATAATAAATAATTAATAATAAAAAGTTATTTCATTAATAATAATAAAAAACTTTTTATTATATATCCGTTAAATTATTTCTTTTTATAATAATAATAAATAAATATTTATTAAAATATATTTATTTAATTTTTTTAAGTTAATTATAATTTATTTATTATGGTTTAAGTTATGTCGGAACTTAAATCGGTTAACTTTAAGCTTAAGCCACCTTGAAGTGGCGGTAAAACGTTGTTCCGGTATAATAAAAAATAAAAGATATATCCTTGTAATTACGAAGTCGTATAATTGTTTTTTTTTTAGTTTTTTTTTTAAATAAATTAATACATGTAATTATTTTTTAAAAAATTAAACCATTATATTTAATTTAATTAATTTAACCCTTAATATTATTTTTATTTTTTTTATTTTTTATATAATAAAATATAGATATTTAAAAAAAATAAATTTTTATTATTAATTTATTTTTTTTTAATTATATATTTTATTAAAAGTTTTATTAATGAATTTTTAATTTTTAATTCCGAATAAATATTAATATTTTATTTTATATATTTATTTTTAATTATTAATTAATATAATTATTATTTTATTTTTTTTAAACATTTTAATAATATTTTTATTATTTTAATAATTATATTTTTTTATTAATTTTTTTAGTTATTTTCCGAAATCCGGGTTTATTACGTAATAATATATTTTATTTTTTAATATTATTTTAAAAATATTTATTAACGTAATAACTTTAAATAATAATATATTTATTTTTAAAAAAAAATTTTTAATTATATAATATATTAAATATTTTATAAACTTAATTTAATAAATTATAAAATAATATTTAATATATTATTTATTATAAAATTTATTAAAAAAATATTTTTTTTTAAATTTAAATATTTATATATTATTATTAAAATTAAAAACGATAATTTAAATTATATTTACATTTTTTTATATTATATTATAAAATATATAATTAATTATTTCTTTAATAATATTAAGCTTTACATTTTTCGGAATTTATATTTTTTTATTAATATTATTAAAAAATATTATTTTTTTTATTAAATTATATTAATATAAATTATTACATATACTTAAATAATATAATATAAATAAAAAATTTTAACCTTTTAAAAAATTAAAATATTTTATAATAATTAATATTATTATATATTTTAATATTATAATTAATTAAGTTATTTTTATTTTTCGTTAAATCGATTTAAATTTTATAATTTATATGGAAATCCATGCTTATAAATAAATTAAAAAAAATATATTCATTTAAAAATAATTTAATATAACTTCGTATTTAATAAAAAAATCGTTATTTAAAAATAAATATACGAATAAACTTTTTTTATATATTTATATTTCCATTAATATTTAAATTATTAATTTTATTTTTCTTTTTATTTTTATTTTCATTTATAAAAAAAATTATACTTTTTAATTTAATGTTATACCTTTTAAGTTTATTTTAATTATATAATATAAAATTTTTAATATAAACGTTTTAAAATTTTAAATAAATTTTTCTAATTATTTTTAATTTATTATTTAATAGAAAAAACTTAAATTAATATAAATTATTAATTTAATTTTATATTTATTTATAACGTTAATTTTAAAACTTAAATATTTTTTTAATTTATTTTTTTTTTATAAAAATAATATTAAAAGTTTAATAATTTAAAAGTTTTTATATTTTATAATTTTTATTTATTATTATATATTATTATTTTAAATTAATATATATTAAGTTTTTATTTTTATTTCTTATATTAATAATGTTTTATAATTTTTTTCTTTTTTATAAAATAATAAAATATATATTTTCCATTTTTTTTATTATAGAATAAATATAATATATATATAAATATTTTTAAATTATAAATAAATTAAAGTTATTTTAACATTTAATATTTTAATATTTTAGTTTTATATATTTTCTTAAAATTAAAAATTAAAAAAAATTATAAAACTTTTATTTTATAATTTTTTATATCTTTTTTAAAAACTTTTTAAATTATATAAACTTAATATATTTATTAATATAAATATATATAAAATAATTTAATTTTATATTAAATATTTTATTATATTTTCGGTAAGTTTTTTTAATTTTATTATA
>NW_025953853.1:0-69071 GCF_022578515.1 Annulohypoxylon truncatum
TTTAACATTAAAGCTTTTAATTTTAATATTAAACTTATTAATATTAAATTTAATATTATTAATAATAATATTATTAATATTAAATTTAATATTATTAATAATAATATTATTAATATTAAATTTAATACCATTTATAATAATATTAACATTATTAGTTAATATATTAAACCCATTTACATTAATAATAAAATTACTTATTTAATTATTTTTTTTTATTTTAAATTATATAATTATAAATTTAATATTAATATTATAAATATTAATTATATTATTATAATCGTAATTAATTTATATTATTATAATTTTTATTTCGTTATTAAATAATTTTAATCTTTAATTATTAAATAAAATTACATTATTATATTTATAACCGATTTAAATTATTATTACTTTTATATTAATTCTTCTTATTATTTTTTAATTATTATATTTTAAGCTATATTATATTACCATAATTCCCGAAATGGTAAATATTAATAATAAATTAAATAATAATAATTTTAATAATCCGAAGCCCTTACTTCCCCGTTATAACTATAAAATAAAATAATAATTAATTAAAATAATATTAACGGTATAAGCCGTTATAAAACAAGTTTTTAATTTAAGAAAAATAATAAATAATATAAGTAATATTATAAAAAATATATAAACAATTATTAAAAAATAATTAAAAATAACGGAAAGAAAAAAAAAATTAAAAAAATAATTTATTTAAAATATCGGATATTTTTATCTTAATTTAAATATAATAATTATTAAATCATTAAATATTATTACTTTAAATAAAAAAACTTATTAGAAATTTATATATTTATTTATTAATATTATTAAAACTATTTAAACATTATAAATATAAAAAAATATAATTCGAGAAAAATTTTTATAGTTTTTAAAAGGTTTTATGTAATAATGGTAGGTAAATATATTATTATAAAAAAAGAAAATAAAATGTTTAAAAAATAATATAAAAGCATTAAAAATATTATTAAAATAATTTAAAATCTTAACTTATAAAGTAATAAAAACCATTTAATAAATTAAACATAACAAGGATAATTACTTTAAAAATATTAATTTTAAATTATAAACTATGAATTTATTTTAAATATATTACGTTGTTAATTTTATAAACACGGAATATTAAAAATTATTAATATATAATATATTAATAAAAAATTTATAATTAATTTATTTTTTTTTAATTATAAATATTATTTTAAATAAATATGTTATATATTTATATAATTATTAAAAGGTATAAAAAAGTTAAATAATTAACGTTAAAAAATAAAATTTTAACCCTAAAAGTATAAATTTTTTAATTATAAACATTACGGAATATTAAATTTACGGGATATTAATTAACGTTATTATTAAATTTAAAATAATTAATAAAATTACGAACATAATTATTAATAAAAGATTTAAGTTAAGTTATAAAAATAAAAATTAAAATAAAAGTTTATAATTATAATAAAAAAATTAACGTGAGCGTTATAATAACCGCGATAAACGTTAAAAAAATTATAAATATTATTATAAAAAATATAATAATTATCGTAAAATATATAATAATTACTCACTTAATTATAATTACGATTATAAACATCGATATGGTTAAAAATAATCCTTTTATTAAATTTAAAAATATTATTATTAATATTAATAAAACGATAATTATCGGAATAATTACATATAACGTTTTCGTTATTAAAAACAATAAAAAGAATATAAAAATAAATAATATTATATAATAAATAAAATCATTTATATTATTAATAAACTAAACGTGGAAAATTATAAAAAAAAATTAATGGAAAATAATTTTTTCTTAATTAAAAAATATAATATTTATAACTTTAAATATAAAATTAACGAATTTAATTATATTAAATTTTCGTAATATAATAAAATTAAAAAAATTTATTAAAAATATAATAAAATATTTAATATAAAATTAAATTATTTCGTATATATTTATATTAATAAATGTATTGAACTTATATAATTTAAAAAGTTCTTAAGAAAAACACGAAAAATTATAAAGTAAAAACTTTATAACTTTTTTTAGTTTTTAATTTTTAAAAAATATATAAAATTAAAACATTAAAATATTAAATGTTAAAATAAATTAAACTCGTTTATAACTTAAAAATATTTATATATATATTATATTTATTTTATAATAAAAAAAATGGATAATATATATTTTACCACCTTATAAAAAAAATTATAAAACATTATTAATATAAAAAAAAGAAATAAAAATTTAACATATATTAATTTAAAATAATAATATATAATAATAAATAAAGGTTATGAAATTTAAAAATTTTCGGGTTATTAAATCTTTAATATTATTTTTATAAAAAGGAAAAAAAATAAATTAAAAAAATATTTAAATCTTAAAATTAACGTTATAAATAAACATAAAATTAAATTAATAATTTATACCGACTTAAGTTTTTTTAATTAAATAATAAATCGAAAATAATTGGAAAAATTCATTAAAAATTTTATATCGCGTGATTAAAATAAATTTAAAAGGTATAATATTAAATTAAAAAATACGATTTTTTTTATAAATGAAAGTAAAAATAAAAAAAGGAATAAAATTAATAATTTAAATATTAATGGAAATATAAATACACGAAAAAAGTTTATCCGTACATTTATTTTTAAGTAATAATTTTTTTATTAAATATAAAATTACTTTAAATTATTTTTAAATAAATATATTTTTTCGGTGTACCCGTAAGTATGGATTTTTATATAAATTATAAAATTTAAATCGATTTAATAAAAAATAAAAATAATTTAATTAATTATAATATTAAAATATATAATAATATTAATCGATATAAAATATTTTAATTTATTAAAAAGTTAAGATTTTTTATTTATATTATATTATTTAAACGTGTGTAATAATTTATATTAATATAATTTAATAAAAAAAAATAATATTTCTTAATAATACCGATAAAAAAATATAAATTCCGAAAAATATAAAACTTAATATTATTAAGGAAATAATTAATTATATATTTTATAATATAATATAAAAAAATGCGAATATAATTTAAGTTGCCGTTTGTAATTTTAACGATAATATATAAATATTTAAATTTAAAGAAAAATATATTTTTCTTAATAAATTTTATAATAAATAATACATTAAATATTACTTTATAATTTATTAAATTAAATCCGTAAAATATTTAATATATAATATAACCGAAGAAAAATTTTTCGGAAATAAATATATTATTATTTAAAGTTACCACGTTAATAAATATTCTCGAAATAATATTAAAAAATGAAGTACATTATTACGTAATAAACCCAGATTTCGGAAAATAATTAAAGAAATTAATAAAAAAATATAATTATTAAAATGTTTAAAAAAAATAAAATAATAATTATATTAATTAATAATTAAAAATAAACATATAAAATAAAACATTAATATTTATTCGGAATTAAAGATTAAGGATTTATTAACGAAACTTTTAATAAAATGCACGATTAAGAAAAAATAAATTAATAATAAAAATTTACTTTTTTCGGATATCCATATTTTATTATATAAAAGATAATAAAAAAAAATAAATTATAATTAACTTAAAAGAATTAAATAAACATGTTTTAATAAATATTTATTTATTATTATTATAAAAAGAAATAATTTAACAAATATATAATAAAAAGTTTTTTATTATTATTAATAAAATAATTTTTTATTATTAATTATTTATTATTATAAAAGATTATAATAAAATAATAATTATTTTACTTTAAAAATTAAAAGTTTTAAATATTATATTAATAAGTTTTAAAAATTTTCTTACGTACGTGTAATAATTTATAAATCATTTATTTAAGTTTTTCGAATTATTTACGAAAATTTATATAAATAATATAATAATTTTTTTAAATACCGAGGAATAATATTAATAACATTTATAAAAGTTTTTTAAACAATACATAAATATTAAATTAATATTATCGCCGAAAAAATCTTTTTTAAACTTTTTAATAATTACATTATTTAAATTTATAATTAATAAAATTAATTTATAAATTATTAAAAATAAAATTATAATAATACAGAAAATAAAAAATATTAATTATTTTATTAAACTTTAAAACGTATATTAATATAATTAAATTTTTAAGAAAATATATTTTATTTTATTAATAAAAAATATAATTATTATAAAATTAAATTTTTTTTTATTAAACGTTAAAAAAAAAAGGAAATATTATTTATAATATTAATATAAAAAAGTTATATTTTACGAATAAAATTTAATTTAATTTTTATAAAATAATAATTTTTTATTATTTTATAATCGTAATTTACTAAACTTTTATACTTTATATATTAAGATTTTAAAAAATAAATATTCATTAATATTAATATATTAAAATAAATAAAATTTAATATAATAATATTTTATTTAAATAAAAATTAACATGATTAATATATTAACTTTAATAAAATAAAATTAATTAAATATTATTTTAAAATTTTAATAAAATTAAAAACATAATACGATATATTTAAATTAAAAATTACATACTTAATATAATTATATAAATTAAATAAAATTTAATTACAATTATACGAATTATTAATTTAAGTAATAACGGATCATTAATTAATAATTAGCATTATAAATTAAATTTTATTAAAAATATTAAACTTAAATAAAATAAATTTATAATTTATTATTATTTTTATATACTTATTATAATTTAATTTATAAATATATTATATCTTAAATAAATTAAATTTAATGTTAAATACTTTTTTAAAATTATTAACAATTATAATTATAAGTAATAAAAAAAAGAAATAAAATAAATATAAATTTATTTTAAAAAATATAATTTAAAATATAATATAAAATAAAATTAAAAATATATATATAATAATAAAACTTAAAATTATAAATGATTGTTAATAAAAAATTATTAATAAATATTAATATAATTAACGTTTAAAATAAATACGAAAAATTTTAAAAAATGCGAAATAAAATTAAAAAAATATAATAAAATAATATTAATATAAATTTAAAAATAAATTAATATATTATATTATTAATATAAATTTTTAATATTTTATAATTTTTTTAAATTATATTAAAAATATATTTAAAATAATTTATAATAAAAAACATTATTTTAAACTAACGAAAATATTTTATAAATTAATAAACATATAAATATAAAATATAATATATAAAGTTAAAAAATATATTAATTAATATTTAAAATATACGGAAAATTAAATTAATTAATTAAATTTTAAAAAAAATTATTATTTATAAATTCCTTAACGATTTTATATTATATTATTATATAGGATTTTATCGTTAAATTATTAAAAATATAAACGAAAATAAGTTTATAAATAATAAAAAGTTATAAATATTTTAATATATTTTTTATAATAATTTATAAATTTAATAAAAAATTTATTTTTATTTTAAGTAACATTAATTATATAACTTAATAATAAATTAAATAATTATTTCATATAATGTTATTTTATAATTAAAGAATATTAATAAAAATAATATTAAATAAAAACTTAAAATTTATATTTAAAATTTAATAATATATTTTTATATAAATAAATATTAAATTCGTAATAAACACATTTTATTATTTTTAAATAAATAAGTAATTTAAGAAATAAAATTAAAAAATAAAATTAATAATCCATTATTATTAAACAATTTTTAAAATATTATAAATTAATATTATTTTAATATTTTAATATAATATTAATAATATATATTTTTTAATATTAAAAAAAAACTTTAATAAAATTATATTAAATTTTAAGTTAAAGTTAATTATATTTATATTAAATATATTAATAAATATTTTTAATTTTAAAATAATATAAAAATAATTTTAAAAAAAAGTAAAAAAAGTTTTAAATTTCATAGTAATAAACATTAAAATATAATATAATAAAATTTATAAAGTTATAAAATTTAAAATTAATAAAATTATATACTTACGTTTATATTACTGTTATAAGTTATTAAAAAATTAATTTAAAAAATACAAAACATAAAAAATAAAACCATTACTTATAATAAAAAAAATTAAAAATTTAATATATAAAATTAATATATTTCCATTATAACATATATATAAAATTATAAATATATTATAATTATATAAAATATTATAAAATTCAGATTTTTATAATAAAAAATTACCAACACTTAAACACGTTATAATATAAAAAGATATAAATAAATAAATATTATATAAAATTAAAAAATTTATAAATTATTAAATTAATAATTAAAAAAAACAAAAATATTTAAAATATTTAATATATTAAAAAAAAAAATATAAATATATATAATAAATAATATAAAAAAAATTTTTTAATAAAAAACATAATAAAATTTATTAATTAATATAATTAATATTACCCGTTATTATTAAAAAAATTAAAAATTTTAATATTATGATTAATAATTACAATATTAAATAAAATTTAAATATTATTATAATTAATAAATATAACATTATATAATGTAAAAAATTTAACATTATTAAATTTAAAGCCATTAATATTTAAAATGTTTTTTCAAAATAATATTAAAATTATTTTTATATTTTTAAACGCCGCATTATTAAAGATTACATTAAATTTTCCGTTTTTTTTAAAAAAATATCGTATTTAAATCATGTTTTTAATAAAAGTTTAATTAAAGCGTTAATTAAATTTAAAAAACTTATTAATATAATTATAAAAACATAATTTTTTTTATTAAAAATTAAAAAAATTAATAAAATATATTTATATTTTAATTTAATTATAAAGTTATATATTTAAATTATATTAATATAATAAATAATTTTTTTTTCGAAAACTTATAATTAATTTAAACTTAAAATAATTAATTATTATTTATTATATTATTAAAAAAACTTATTAATTAATATATTATTATTATTATTATTAAATAATTTATTATTATTAAAAAACTTATTATTATTAAAAAATCCATTATTATTAAAAAATTTAATATTATTAAAAAATTTAATATTATTATAAAAGTAAAGTAAATAAAATTAAATAATAAATAATAAGTTTATAATTATTTAAAATTAAAACTTAAAAATTTAAAAAAAGAAATTATTTTTAAACGTTAATTTTAATATTTTATTTAATTTTTCGTATATAATACACGTGCTTTTTATATAATCGTTACTTTTATCGCTTATTATATAATAATTTTATTATATATTTTAAAAAAAAATAAACCTTTTATTAAAAAGAAATTTTTTAACTCGTAAACTTTTAAATTTTATAATTATTAAAATATTTAATATTATTAAAATATTTAATATTATTAAAATATTTAATATTATTAAAATATTTAATATTTTTATAATTATAAAATAAAAAATAATAAAAATTTTAATTATTTTTATTTAACGGATATTTTAATTTAAAAAATTTAATGCGAGCTTTTAAAAGCATAATATAAAGAAATAATTATGCACGTGGCCCGTGCCATAAATAAATAAAATAAAAAACTTTAAGTTTTTATTTTAAAATTTTTTAATTCCGAAAAAGTTAAAAAAATTTATTAATTTTATATTATTTTCTTATACTTTAAAAGTTTACATTAAAATTTTAATAATAATTAATAAAATGTATTTTTATATTAATATAATTAATAAAACGGATTTTTAAATTTGTTTTAAAAAATTTTTTATCCATTCTTATTAATATATAAAATTTTTCTAGCCTTTTTTTTTATTTTTAAAGTACGGCCCTCCGCAATGTCCGGGAAAAATGGCCCTTCGAAATTTTTCTTCGCAAAAGGCAGTATACTTGAGAGGCAGGGCTTAAGGGGGGTTGGAAAAAAAAGGCAGTATCCGTCCGAAGGACTTCAAATCCCTTGCCTTGAACAGGTTCTTCGAACCTGTCCCTAAATCAGGTCAAAGGTCAGTTGGACAGTCAGTTCAACAGTCCCTTGATCAGTTCAAGAGTCAGTTCAAAATCAGTTTAATTAGTCCCTAAGTCAGTTCAAACGTTAGTTGAACAATCAATCAACCAATCCTTAAGTCAAGTCAAAAGTCAATTCAAAAGTTTGTTGAACAGTCCCTTAATTAGTCCCTAGGTCAATTGATCAATCAGTAATGCAGTCCCTAAATCAGTCTTTAAGTCAGTCCTTAGGTCAGTTGAACAGTCGGTCCAGCAGTCTCTAAGTAAGTTCAACAGTCTGTTGGACAGTCTATAAGCCAGTCCTTAAGTCAGGTCTAAAACCTGTTCCTAAATATGTCCCTAAATCAGTCCGCAGGTCAGTTGAACAGTCAGGTCAACAGTCAGTTTAACAAGTAGTTCAACAATCCTTAAGTCAGTTCAAAGTCAAGTCAATAATAGGTTGAACAGTCAGTAAGCCAGTCCCTTGGTCCCTGGACCCGATGACTAAGTTTACAAGAGGGATGCACCCAATCCAATGCGCGGACGAATTTAAGGTGTCTGGTAAGACGCTAGCTTTCTAGCGCGATTAATGAGCCAATTGATACACTTGACAATCCCTTACCAATTATTTATCAATTATAATAAACATTAAGGAAGATATATTGTACCAACGCAAGTTTATTGCGACGTTTCATGGAACGACCTTCGAGCTATGAATGAATGTGCTTACTTTGGCGGTTTTATGAGTCGTACTTAACAAATTCGTAACCCAAGTTTATTGCGCCAATCATTTTCAAAGATTGCGCCGAGTATCAAACTTATCCTAAACTAATTATTTCGAAGCGGAAAAGGAGGGAAAGAGATAAATAACAATGCAATCCGTCGCAACGGTCAACTCCGGAATAACGCCGTACCTCGGGAGGATTGTCCTGTAGTAATAAGCCAAGTCCGCTCTGCTGGATATATATTTACCGTATCCGGAAGAGATTTGCAATCCGGCCGCGGCGAAGAAAAACGTTGTTAAAGAAGTCCGAATTCGATAGTTTGACTACCTACCATACCCATCATCACACAACGTTTCCTCCCACATCTGCTCACGTGCATAATGCAGATATGTACGTGCTGACCACCGCCGGCACTTGGCGTTCACTAAACCGGGGTTGAGCATGGATCGATGAGCAAGGGGGGTAAGAATCGTGATAGTTGGTCAGGGGTTTGGAAATGTGAGATGTGGGGGACAACGATAAACAGAAGGGTCTTTGACATGTCAAACCCGACTTCGACACGAAGCTCCGATGCTGCATCGTTACAGGGACCTGGCAATACGCCGCCAGAAGCACCGACATAGGCAATAGCCATAATTGTAGGGCCGTCTTAAGTATTTCCTCATGGGACGTGATGAAACAGTCACATTCCGACTTCTCCTCACGTCATGTGGGGAAATGGGAACCTATTTTAGTACATTGCAATCTTGTCTGGCAGCGTTATAATCCTTAGCCTTATAACGATGGCGGTCGTGGATGTGGTCAACATAGGGTTGGTACATCATATAATAAGTATGTCATGCATCTCGGAAGCATCGAACGACCCCTGAACCCCTGCCAACAGCGTTTGGTTGGTCAGAGGTGCTGATGGCCCTTGTCGGCATGCCGTAGCAGAGTCAGTAAGAAAGCACGGGGCTCTAGATAAGGAAGGCAGATGTTATCATTGACAACGTCCAGGCTCGAACAAGCTCATCCTGCTGATCTAACTCGAGGCTCACTGTTGCTTGGCACTAGTCTGCCGTACGTGGCTGTCTTGGACGAAGCTTGGTCACCTCTACTATCCCGCTGTCATTGGTCCATTGGTCACCTTAACAATACAAATGCCCCGTACTTAATTTCGTTGCACCTGAGTGAATCCGAACCCCTGGGACTAAATCACCCCTACTCAGGACTGTGATACTACCAACCTTTAAATAACATATACTCTCATTGAAGAGATCAGAATGGGCTCTCCCCGCCGACGAATAGGAGATATGAGCTTAACCAAGCTGTTTCTAGGAGGTGCAGCTATGATCGGCACTCGAAGTGTAGTCGGATTGGTCGGCTAGAACAAGGATCTCTATCGCCTACTTGGGTCCCCTACCCTATCCATGATTCTCTTCCAACCTCACATGAGTAGTTCACATGCTACTGGTCGCTGGCAAGCGTGTCTAACAACCAGATACTCTCCCTGGTAAAGATCAGCTATCATGGATTGTATCGTGGCTTCGCATTCAACGTCCAGATGCTGCTTCTCTCGCCAAGGAGCCGCCATGAGTATTATAAAAGACCGACCCAATTACCAAGGACTTTTCTTCTCCTACTTCATCCTACTTCTAGAGATCTTCGACATCGAGAAGAACTCACCTTCAGAGAACAGCCAAGACCAAATCTAGACCCGTCGCCGTCACCCACCCTCCAAAATGCGTACAACTGCCGCTCTCGCCTTGCTGCCTCTGGCACTCGCTGAGCCTTCAAAGAGGGCCACTCCGGCCCTAGTCATCAAGCCCCGGGGTGCTCAGCTCATCGATGGGAAATACATCGTCAAGATGAAGACTAATGTCGACACCGACTCCCTACATAGCTCCATTCAAGCCATCTCTAGCAATGCCGACTTTGTATACAACAGTAATGATTTCAAGGGCTTTGCTTCTAGCCTGTCAGCCGAAGAGCTCGAGGCCCTTCAGAACAACGACGATGTAAGCTGTGAAACCGGAGATTGTTTCTCATATTTGCTCATGTCCTGACTTGTTTTCTCCAGATCGATTATATTGAGCAGGATGCCGTTGTCACTATCAAAGCTACTCAGGAGGATGCCGACTGGGGTCTCGCTCGTTTGTCTAATTCCGAGCCTGGCAGCACCACCTACACCTACGACGACAGTGCCGGTGAAGGAACCTGTGCTTATGTCATCGACACAGGCATCGAAGTAGACCACGAGGTGCGTAACGAGTGCGACTCTTCGTCATCGGGCACGCTGGACTAACCCTACGCAGGAATTCGAGGGCCGTGCTACGTGGCTTGCTAATTATGCTGGCGATGGCGATGACACTGATGGCAACGGCCACGGTACGCATGTGGCTGGTACTATCGGTTCCAAGACGTACGGAGTTTCAAAGAAAACCTCGCTTTTCGCCGTCAAAGTCCTGGACGCCAGCGGTTCAGGTACCAAGTATGTTTTCTCCCCTATAAAACTTGGCCGCAGCACTGTGCATGTGAAAAAGTGCGATTGATTAACTTGAGTCGTAGCTCCGGTGTTATTGCTGGCATGGATTTCGTCGCAAAGGATGCCGCCGGTCAGACTTGCCCCAAGGGCGTTGTCGTGAACATGTCTCTCGGCGGCTCGACTTCGAGCGCCGTGAACGAGGCAGCTGCCAGCATTGTCAATGCTGGTCTTTTCCTTGCTGTCGCTGCGGGTAACGACGCCACGGACGCGTCTACCTCATCCCCGGCTTCGGAGCAATCGGCTTGCACCGTCGGCGCTACTACCAAGGATGACGAATTTGCCGAATACTCCAACTATGGCAGCCTTGTCGACATCCTTGCACCAGGTACAGATATTGAGTCCACATGGATCGGCGGAACCACGAACACCATCTCTGGCACATCCATGGCCTCTCCCCACATTGCTGGTCTCGGAGCCTACTACCTGGGACTCGATGCTTCTCCTGTGGCTGATTTATGCGACTATATCGCAAAGGCTGCTCTTTCCGGTGCTATCTCCGGCGTCCCTAGCGGTACCGCGAACTCGTTAGCCAACAACGGCGAGTCCTCTTAGAGTGTGCTAACCTTGGCGACGTGACGAGTGAAAGTTACGGTATCTTTGATGGAATTTTGTAGGTAGCTTAACCATGTAGCATGGCTTGGGAGACATGTCTGGAGAGATCATGTATATAGTCGAGGTTATTATCAGTAAATAGGTTATCCGATTAATTCACCATAATAATCCTACAATTTAGTTATCCTCGCCCTCTCATATCCGATGAGGCATTCACGGGAATGATTAAGGGACTGATCAGAAAACCCTAAGGCCAGGACTTGGGTAGGAAATGCAGGGGTAATAAAAAAGGTCGTCTGTATATTGACGAGGGATGTCTCAAGAATATCTTCATAATACCTACTATGGTATCGATTTCCCTGTTGAAGACCACCGCCGAGCGAATATACGTACACTGCAAACTTGTGAGACATGGGCATCATGAGACTAGGTAAGGGGTCGGCCTACCAAGGTATGCTATGATGCTTTCTAGCACCTTTTTCTCTGTTTTGAGATGCCAGCACACTACATCCACTTCAGGTGGCTCGGCTATATACTCTATCTTATGACAGCTTTTTGTAGCAAATTGCGTCGGAGAAAGTTTTACCCTCTTTCTCATTACCTACCTGTTACCACTGGCCGTGAGTATTGCGAGAATATGCTATGAGCCCCTTTATAAAAGTCATTCTCGGTTCGGAATGGGGAATTTACTAGGTAGTTATAACATGTTCCCAACCTAGGAGGATACTGAATAGCTACCTAGTATATATCCTAATGTGAAATGACCGGGTGCAGATGTATTGGGATAAAGACGGAAAAGCTATTTTCTAATTTCGTTATTTAGAGACGAATTGCTAAGCGTTGAGTGTGTATATACATTGAGTTGGAGAATGATGTTTGCTGATGTTGTCGATTATTTATCTGAGCAATCATTAACTCGTATTCGCGTACCTAATGAGACTCTTGCCCGCTGACGCATTTTGTTTGGACAAGTTTTAAGAGGATCTTGTGCCTGGTACTCAAAACGGACTCTTTTTTTGTAAGATGAAATAAGTAACTGAAGTAGATTTATAACACAGTACCTGAAATACTATTACGGCTAAATTGTTTAAGCAGGTACGACTAGAAAACGCATGATAGTATTCATGTATAACATCATTTCTCTTCGCACTCCCTCGAGTCGTTGTGTCAGGGGTTTTATTTATTAAAGAGTTAATAGTCCAATGGTTGAACAATATTGGAGTGAGGTCCATGGAAGACCGCAAAGGCCCTTGTGAGACTTAGCAGTGGCTAGCTATAAGATAGAATAATCGAAAGCTTTTCTTATATATATTAATGACGTTCTTTATGCGAGCATAATCGAAAGCTTTTTAAGTAATAACGTTGTTATTTCCCGGCTAGTTAGTTCCGCCTCGCAGCACACTTAAATACCCCTTTAAATCTATAGCTTCGATGAAATATACTGTTCACTTCAATTAAACATCTACATACTTATCTAGTCTGAGATCCATTATATGAGACTGGTAACAATTTAACATACCTATGCTATTTGTCGTTTAATGAAAACTGCGTACCTATCATCATGTCTACGAAATGTACACAAACTTATGGATCTTCGGTACTATATAAAGAGGTATACCAATGTATGGCATGGGATGCTCATTACGTCCCAAGAGTAGAAGCTAGGTTCTCGGGAGGTCCCATCGCCTTATGACAAGCTGCGCCGAGGGAAGGTTAAATAGCTAAATGTCGCTAATGTATTTTTCATGGATCACCTTACTTCCTTTAATGATCATGTTTAGTTATCATTATTAAACATGTAGCTACTTAATAAGTACCCTCGATTCTTATAAGCACTTCCTAATGCTTGAGTATTACAACTTATACACATCAACTGTTTAATTTTCATACGACTTAGTTTATTACTCCACAGCAGCTTATGGCTTATACAACTCGTATATAGTGTTGGCGAATAATCAGTCCGCTTTCATACTTTTCATATTATGAACAAGATGGACAAGGAGTTGATCCGTAGCGTAAAAGTGCTTGGTATTCTCATGTCCTTACAAGCTTTGAAATCACAACGCCTTTTCTGAAGCTTGCAATATAAGCATTGAATGTACGTTTGAATGTAACTTCGCCATCATATACGGTATAATCAGCACAATGCTCTTATTTCGCTTCGACGCCTTATGATCATGCGACTCTCACCTCCAGTGTTTCTACTGGACTAATGCTTAAGTAGGTATGTATAATTCAATACTTAGCTTTGATTCTTAAATGGTTATTAACTAAATTAAGAATTCTAACGCAACTTGGAGCAATTCCGGATAGTTTACGGTAAAAGTTCTATCGGTGCACATATGTACCTAATTCGCTGTAAGCGGTCCCAAAGTGTGCTTAGCCTAGCGCCACGTGCTACTTAACCAATAATAAATCCGCAAAATTTCATCTTCCATTAGCAGGGAGGAAATGACGGGTGGCTTCGTATAGTGGCTAGTACAACACGTTGTGGTTGCGAAAATTCGATTACTTCAAACGTACCGTGTAAACCTGGGTTCGATTCCCAGAGCCGCCATGTATTTTTATATTTTGGTAATAATATTCAATCATCACTTTTGTTACGTCATATGAAAAGACCGCGAATTCCGTAGTCTTTTACTTCGATCACGTGCTTTATTTTATTGCTCCCCTGAGGTCATGCATGCACATGCAACATGTTCCCCGTATGAATGAATGTATGCATGTATGTACATATCTTATATATTTCTGATAATGAAGCCTACCTACTCGCGCCGTTGACTTTGCGATCGCGAAGAGGCAGAGCTAGCGAGCAAAGAAACAACACCGTTTTTATTCAAGGACCTCTCAACCACTACCTACCCCCTAGTGAAATGAGACATACTTGCGGGAAATGCCATTTGCAGTATATCGACTCTACTCCACGGCCAGACAACAACGGGCCACCGTGAAGTCTCTCACCATCTCCCACGGGGCGACCTCCGTCTGACCTTGCCACAACAATTGAAGGTCTTGGTTACCTAGCCAGATAACTTGCGATATCACCCGCATATAACGTATCATATCATAATTCAAGGCCTCGACGGACGGCGGGTTTCATCCCGTATAATAAAACGTCTCACAATGTTGTAGATTACTTATATATGCGGAATCGATTTCTCGACAAACCGAGGAAGTTCAACTATGCATTATTAACAATAATTCCCAGGCCAACAGAATTGATATTGTCTTATCCTCTCTGGACATTTCATCGGTGTGTTACGACTAGCCTTTCCTTTACGTTGATAACTCATTACCCCTTCCTCGAGCTTGTGTCGACTTGAATAACATTGGCTGCACACTTTTCGTCGGATGTCTAGCAATACTGAACTATACATACGTTCACTTGATTTAATGGAGGCATTATATAAGCTTGGCCCCGTGGCGCAACGGTACACCGGATCGGGGGGTTATCCGTTGTAAGTATTTTCTTGAATTTCCAATATGTTCCACTCTAACATGAAATTGGCCCTGTCGTAGCTTACTTCTATTAGTAGGTGACTTAGACCGATTTAGATAAGTGTCATCGTATTTTTGTGTATAGCGGGCTTCTAGAACATTTCTACTCTTGCCGTTCTTACCCCGTTCCTCGTTACAAGCGACGGTTCACCGAGCTTTCACATCTATTGGAAGCTGTTTATGTTATATATATATAAAGACAACAACTGTGGAGACGTATGTGATACTACCATGTATAAAGAATGTCCCTCGCTGATTCCTTCATTGCTCATTACCCTAGTCGAGACTAGGTAGGTATGTAGTTATGGTCGAGGTATAAGTCGGTCAGCCATTTACTAGCGTAAGCTCTTACATTCAACCAGGTAGGTAACTGTGAACCAATTTGCAAATATTTCGTCTATGCTATCTCGACTTGTTCATTTGTGTTCCTCGAGCTCTAGCTTGCCAGCCTGCGCGACAGTCGTAATCCTCTTGCCGCTCCAACCGGATTCCCGGGTCGCCCGCTATCCAACAAATTCGAAGCAAGTTAGACCTTATGCAGATGCTACTACGAGTCTACGACACGGATCTCGGATACCTATCCAATAAATAGATATATCTCGCTGAGCTCGGTCTGGTGCACCGATTAAGAAGATGAGGTAAGACACTTCTCGTGGAAACAACCGGATTTTCCGTTGATTCGCGTTAATGCGTTATCAAAACGAAGTATTGATCGGTAGGATCGTATATGGAAAAACCAAGGCACGATCTAGACCCGCGTGCTTGGGTGTAGATAGCAAGCGACCTTCCGGAAACGTCTAAGCCAAAGATTGCGTGCCTATGGAGAGAACAGACGATAGCTGACATTTATACTACCTTACATGTTACCATATGTAGGTACGCGATTAATGTAATTTCCGACCTGTTGTGACCGAGAACTCCAATTGGATATGGAAATGCGGGTGGGCCATGATTTCGACCTGTCGGGCTGTTGATCCTTGCTCCCGGTCAGTTTACAGAACAAGGTAGTCATGTAGGTACGAAGATAGCGTGCTCTGCGTGCTGCCGTGCGTTAATATAAGATGTTGCGAGCACCGTTCTGAAGAATTTCCCTCCAGGATTTGGTCATAGCTGTCCCGGCCCTTCTTGCGTGCTTTGCTCGCCCCTTTGGATTCTAGCTAGATAGAATTGCGCCTAGGCCGAAGCGATTGCAACCATGGTTGGCTTTGCCATCGCCTTCTCGGCGCTTCTCGCCGTTCAGGGCGTGCTTGCGAACCCCGTGGGGTCACGTACGCCGTACCGTGTCAAGGATTCGCACCACGTTCCTAGGGCTTGGAGGCGAGTTCGTCGCGCGCCTGCCGATCATATTATCGACCTCCAGATCGGTGTTAAGCAGAGCAATTTCGCGGAATTGGAAAGGCATCTATACGAAGGTATGAGAAGAAGCGACAACATATGCATCCCTTACTGTATTTTTGAAATGAGAGCCAGAATCTGATAGAACTCTAGTTTCGGATCCGGATCACCCTCGCTACGGCCAGCATCTTAGTGCTGGTGATGTTAAGGAGTTGGTCAAGCCGACGGACGAGACATTGGATCTCGTCCACGAGTGGCTGCAAGCCAATGACATCACCCCTTCAGGATATAGCTCAGCTAAAGATTGGATCATGGTGTCCCTTCCGGTGGGAACGGTTGAACGACTTCTAGACACGGAGTATCATATTTATGAGCACAAGGACGGCGGGCTTGTCGCCCGGGCCCCTAAGTGGTCTCTTCCCCTTCATCTCCACGATCGGATCGACACGATCCAGCCTACCAATTCGTTCTTCCGTGCCCGTGCTGAGAAGTTCGACCATATCGAAGCCCCTGTGTATATTGATCCCAAGTACACGCCCCCTTCCAACGAGACCCTGAACGCAGTCTGCAATGTTAGCTCCGTCACGCCCGAATGCTTCCAGACCCTCTACTCGACCAAGGGTTACAAGACCCACGCCTGTGGTAAGAATAAGATCGGCTTTAACAATTATCTTGGCGAGCATCCAATTCGGTCAGACGCCGAATTGTTCCTTGCCAAGTACCGACCCGAGGCGGTCTCGAGCGCGAAGGACTTCCCCCAGATCTCCATCGCAAATGGACCTGGTGACTATGCTCTGACGCCTGAAGAAATCGAGGCGGGAGTATCGAAGGAAGCGAACCTAGACGTCCAGGCTATTGCCGGCATCAGCTGGAAGAGTACGTATCTATAAGCCTCCCGCACCTTGCGTTGAAGAGTTTCAAGTTCAGCTACGAATTTCGGCTTGGGCCACTTCGTTTCGATCCTAAACCTCCCCAAGCCCAGCCAAGGGTGCGTGCAATTTGCTCCTAACTAACATATACGCGCATAGCTCCAATCATCAGTTACTCGACTGGCGGAAGCCCACCTTTCATCCCGTCTGTGAGCACGCCCGATAATACCAACGAACCGTACCTGGTGTGGGTAAATTATCTTCTTGGCCTCGAGTCTTTCCCGCAGGTAATTAGGTATGTCTAGAACGTCTCGCACGAATTTCCCATATTGTCTTTTCTTGACTCAGCGCTATCATATTCTTAACGGAGGCTAACCTGATCATAGTATGTGATATTCCACCCCTATATTTTTTTTCGCTCTCGCCGGCATGCGAAAATGGCCCGTCCCCGTTCCGGTGGAATTTTGGTCTCAGATCAGTCACTAACTGGCTTACTACAGCGACGTCGTATGCCGACGATGAGCAGACGGTCCCGGAGTCGTATGCCCGCCGGGTCTGCCAGCAATTCGCCCAAGTGGGTGCCCGTGGTACCTCGCTACTGTTCTCAAGCGGTGATAGCGGTGTTGGGCCGTACGGGGAATGCATTAGCAACGATGGAAAGAACACAACTCGATTCCTCCCCGAATTTCCGCCTAGCTGCCCCTACGTGACGGCAGTTGGCGCTACGAAGAACTTCGAACCTGAGGTGGTGGCGTACCGGCCCGCGTTCGTTGGACCTGATGGCGTCGCACACGGTAACTACACGAGCGGCGGCGGGTTTAGCAATTACTTCACGACGCCGGCGTACCAGGCAAAGCATGCGAGCAGCTACGTTAAGAACCTAGGTGGCCTTTACGACGGCCTATATAACAAGACGGGCCGCGGGTACCCAGACATCTCGGCTCAGGGACTCTACTTTGCTTATTTCTGGAATGGTACGGAGGGCACCATCAGCGGAACGAGTGCCAGTTGCCCTCTGACGGGCGGAATCATCTCGCTGGTAAACGACGCGCTCATTTCATCCGGCAAACCAGCACTGGGGTTTTTGAACCCGTGGTTGTACTCGAAAGGGTACAAGGGCCTGACCGACATCACACAGGGCAGTGCTGTCGGGTGTGGTGTAGACGGCTTCCCGGCTACTGAGGGATGGGACCCCGTTACCGGGCTCGGTACGCCGGTGTTCCCTGAGCTCGTCGCATTGGCGGGTGGGAAGCTGTTTTATTAAAGAGGGAAATGCTATGATTCGTGCTAGATAACGAGGATGCAATGTCTTCGCTTAGACATATGCCATACAGCCTTTGTACGTACTAGTCGATGAATTGATAGTAGATTATTAAAAAAAAGAAACAGGAAACAAAATCCCTGTAATGAGCTGGACGAGTATTCATGTATCGAATATCTTATCCGCAACATGCATATGGTGGGTAAGGACATAGATATGTCTAGAAAGTCCCACCTACCGTACCCGCCTATGTAAGTACGTACCTACATAATAGTTCGTACTCGAACCAATTGATGTCATTCCTCTTCTTAATATCAACATAATATCAACACTGCGTCGACGTTGAAACAAATTCTAAAGGTAGACATATCCACTACCTACCTGAATACATATATCGTCGGTCGAGTCCACAATCCTCGTCGGTAATTTGACTCCTCTACCCTTGCATTAGGGCTGCCTTAACCATGGGATCTATCGTTCTACCACATCTGAACACCGGCTGGCATGTCGACCAAGCCATTCTATCGGAAACGGAGCGTGTTGTCGGTGAGTGCAGCATGTCCTTAGACGTACAATTATTTTACCAAGCAAGACGCTAACATGCCTTTTTCTTCAATGTAGCCATTCGGTTCGGTCGTGACCATGATCCCGAGTGCATGCGACAAGATGAAGTTCTATACCGCATCGCCGACAAAGTAAAAAACTTCTGCGTCATCTATGTCTGCGACATCGATCAGGTTCCCGACTTCAACCAGATGTACGGTAGGTAGCAGGCTATTCCAATCATTCTTTCTTCTTCTGCTCATAATTGGATGCTAACGAGATATCCTTGCGCAGAGTTGTATGATCCTTGCACCATCATGTTTTTCTACCGGAACAAGCACATGCTATGCGATTTAGGCACGGGAAACAATAACAAGCTCAACTTCGTGCTTGAGGACAAGCAGGAGCTAATCGACATCATCGAGACGGTTTATAAGGGTGCCAAGAAGGGTCGCGGTCTGGTCGTTAGCCCAAAGGACTACTCTACCCGTTATCGATACTAGCCACACCACCTAGCACGATCGTACATACATCCCTTTCTCGGTACGCAGTTTTCTTGTGCCTTTCTTCCTGGAAATAACTACCCTTTGATCTTAAGTGAGGGTATCAGAGCATCAGGGTATCTAAGAGCTACTGTGAAACGCCGATGGTATATGTTAGGATGGTGGGGAAGCTTGAGGCCATAGCAGAAAGTCAGTGACGCTTCGCCGGGCACGAAGGCTGGTCAACTCGCTTCTAAACGCCAATGTAAGTTAATACAAGACATCACCATACTAACACAAACAAAGTGAGTTCACTAAGCCTCTTTAAACAGCAAAATACAATTGCTTATTGTATTGTTCCGTAAGGTTATGGAAATGAATGGGCAAAGGTAAATAATACGTAGTATCGACAATGTATATAATAATTAAATAAAGCTTATATATTTATATAAATATTATATTAAACGTATTTAAGAATATAAATGTTTTTATTAATTAAATATATATTATTATATAATAAATACCGAGGTTTATATTATTAAATTTAAATAAAAAAAAATAAATTTATAAAATTTTATTTTAAATATTAATTACCGTATTTAATTTATATATATAATAATATAAATAAAAAATATTAAAAACGTACGTAAATTAATATAATATTAAAAAACATTAAAAATTTTAAAATTAAAATAATTAAAAATAAATGTTTTATATATAATTTTTAAAATAAATTTTACGTTTAAAATTAAATATTTAATATATATTTAAATTTTATTATTTTAAAACCGAATTTAATTAAATTTAATTTAAGTTTTATTAAATAAAAATTTAATAAATTAAATTATATTAAAATAAAATAAATATTTAAATATATAATATAATTTTATATAAATTAATTTAATTTTAATTTTAAATATATTTTTTATTATTTTTTTATTAATTATATATATATAATAAAATTATAAATTTTATTATTACGTTTAATTAAAATTATTTTAATATTAAATTTAATTTATTTAAAAATTTAATTTAAATAATATTAAATATATTATAAAAATTTTTAATATATTTAAAAAAAATAATTTATAATATATAATATGTAAATTATTTAATAATAATTTTAATATAAAAATAATATTATTAATATAAATATATATTAATATAAAAATAAATAAATATAAATATTAATTAATATTAAAAATAAATTATAATATTTAAATAATTATTAAATTAATATATTTTTAAATTAATATAATTAAAGTTTTAAATTAATATAAAAATATATTAATATAAATATTAATTAATATAAATTTAATTTTAAAATAATATATTTTTAAATTTAATATAATTTATATTTTAAATTAATATAAAAATAAATTATTATATATATTAATTAATATAAAATATATTTTAAAATAATAATATTTTTAAATAATATATTTTAAATTTTAAATTAATATAAATATAAATTAATATAAATTAAATATAAAATTAATTATAATATTTAAATTATATTATAAAATTAATTTTTTTAAAATTAATTAATTATTTTATATTAATTTTAAATTTATTTTTAATAAATATATAATAAATTATAATTTTAAAATATAACGTTTTTTTTAAATAAATATAAAAATTCCGGGCTTATAAATATTTATTAACGTTAAATATTTTAATATAAATTTTTTTAAATAATATTTAATATAATAATATTTTATAATTATTAATTTTATATTTTTAAAAGTTTAAATATATAAATAATTATATATAATATTTAATTTTTAATTAAAATTTTTAATTTCGTTCGTTTTTTTAAAATTTTATTATTTTTAACGCGTTTTCGTTTTATTTTTAAAAGTTATACCGGGTTTATAATATTATAATTTTAAGTTTTTTTAATAAAATTTAAATTATTTATTTATAATTACGTAACTTTTATTTTATTTAATTTATTATAAATAATAATCCGGTTTAATATATAATATTATATTATTATTATAATTAAAAATTTATAATTAATATTATTAAATTAATAAAAAACTTTTTATTTAAATTATTAATAAATTATTATTTTAAAAAATTAATATATATATTTTTTTAATAAATTATAATAAAAAAAATTAATTTTTATATATTATTTATTAAATAATTAATATTAAAATTATATTAAAATTAACGTTATAAAAATCTTATAAATTATAATAATAAATAAATTTATTTATTTAATTTATTTTAAAAAACGTAAAATAATTATTATTTTAAAAAAACGGAAAAAAATAAATTAAAAAATAATTTTTAACGTTATTTTATTTTTTAATTTAATAAATAATTATTTTAAAAAATTTAAATATAATTTTTATTTTTTATTTTTTAATATTTTAATAAATAAAAAAAAAAAAACTCGATATAAACGTATAAAATTTATCGGTTAAATATATATAAAAAAAATTATTTTAATATAAAATTAATTTACTTTATTTAAATTATTAAACATAAAAATTTTAAATTTAAATAATAATATATTTTAAATTTAAAATTCATTTATAAAAAATAATTTTATTATTAATATTTATAAAATATTAATTTTTTTTAAAATCATTTTAAAAATATTTAAAAATAATAATAAATTTAAAAATATTTAAACTTATTTAATTATTTTTTAAAAAAACATTTATTTAATTTTTTAACAGTTATAAAATTAATATTTTTATACGGTTTTTTATAAATATTTAATTAATTTTATTAATAAAAAATTATTTACTTTAATAAGTTTTTTATAAAAAGTTTAATAATATATTATTTAAAAAAATATAAAACTTATTATATATTTATAAAAAAAATGCCGAATTTAAATTAATTTATTAATTTAATTTATTTTTTATTATATATAAAATATATAATTAAATTTTTATGCCGTTAATTTTATTTTTTTTTATTTATATTATTTAAAAAAATTTTAAAAATTCTTTTTAATATTTTTTAAATAATAATTAAAATAATTTTATTTAATTATTATATTATTAATTAAATATTATAATAATTAAAATATATTAAATAATATTTTTTTATTAATTTTAAAAAATTATTTTAATTAAATATTTCCATTTTAAATTATTTAATTATTTAATTTTAATTTAATATTTTTACTTTAATAAATTAAATATCATTTTATAATTTTATAATAATTTTATTAATAATTTAAACTTTTTAATTTATTTAATATTTTTATTAATAAATTTATTTTCGGATTATATAATTATAAAAAAAAATTTAATTATTAATATTATTAATGTTATTTTTTTCGAATTTTAATTTATATTTTTTTAAATTTTTTTTTTAAAAAATTAATTTATTAAAATAACTTAAAATATTTAAAGCGATAATTATAATATTAATGTTAAAATAAATTAAAAATAAATAAATTATTATTTACGAATTTTAAAATGCTTTATTAAATATTATTTTTTCGTTATTTTAATTTTTAAAAATGCGTTAAAAATTAATAAAACTTAAATTATTTAATTTTTTATATTAAACCGGAAACCCGGCGCCCGAATATAAACTTAAATTATAAATATTAACGTCGGAAAAACTTTTTATATATTTAATTATAAATTTTTATATTAATTTAAATTCGTTTTAAATTTAAATAAATATTTTAAAATTAATATTTTTATTATTTATTAATTAAATTTACGTTATAATAAAAAATAATTTAAAATTATTAATAAACGTGTTTTTATTTTTTAAATAAATATTAAATATTAAGTCGGAATTATTTTTAAATTAATTTTTAAAATTAAAATTAAAATTATTATTATTAATAATATTAATTTAAAACGTATTATTAAAATATATTAATAAATTTTTAATTTTTTTTCGGTTAATATTATATAAATTATTATAATTTTAATAAAATTTTATTAATATATTTTATAATTTATATAATTCGGGAATAAAAAATAAAAATAAAAAATTATTAAATGTTTTAATATTCGCGAATTTATTTAATATTTTTATAAGTTTAATAAATATAATTAATAATTATAATAAAAAAATTATAAAAACGTTATAATTATATTTTTTTATATAAAATTATTAATTTAATTATAAATAATTAAAAAATTATAAAATTAATTATTTAATTTATTAAGTTTTAAAAAATTATTAAATTAATTTTTTAAATTAATAATTATTATTTATAAAATAAAAATAAAATAATTATAAATATTAAAAGTAAAATATAATTAATAAATTAAAATTATTTCGTAAGTTTTACGTATTAAATTAAAAAAAAAAAAAAAAAAATTTAATAAATCTTTTCGAAAAAAAGTTAAATGTTTTTATATATTATTTAAAATATTACCGTGTTTATATTATTTTAATTATTAATATATAAATTAATTTTATTAATTTTATAATTTTTTTAAAATTATTTTTAAAAAAATTATTTAAATATTTTTATAAAACGAATTATATAAAATAATTTTATATTAAAATATTTATATTTTTATAAATTTTAATTAATAATTTATAAAGATATTATTTTTTTTATATTAGAAAAAAAAAATTTTATATAAAAATATTTTTTTTTTAAAATTTTTTTTTAAAATAATTTTTTAAAAAATCGTTTTTTTTTATTTTAAAATTTAAATGTTATAACGTATAAATATAACTTTTTAAATAACTTTCGTAATAAATAATTTTTTTAAAAATATTTTCGCGCGTTTTATTTTTTATATTATTTTTTTATAAACCTTTTCCTTTAATTAAATAAATATTTCGGTTTTTTTTTATAATTTTTAAAAATTCGCGACGTAAAAAATATATTAAGTCGATAATTATTTACGATTTATATAATATAACTTTTTAAAAAATTATTTTATATTATTTTTCGTTATTTATATATTAATTTTTTATTAATTAAAAAACTTCGGTTATTTTTTTTTAAATATTTAAATTTTTATTTAAGGTTTTTTCCGGTCGTTTAAACGTTATATAAAATATTAAAACTCGGAAATATTACGTTAAAAATAATTATTAAAAAAATATAATTTTTAATATTATTTATTATTTTAATAATAACGTAAATAAAAATAAAAAATTTAACCCGGATATATTACCGAATTTTTAATTATTTTATATATTAATTTATTTTAAATATTTTAAAATCGTTTAATTAAATATTAATTAAAATAATAAAACGTTATATATTTCGAATATTTATAAAAAAAAAATTTATATAATAAATTATTTGTAATTATTTAAATTAATTATAAAGTTATAAATTAAAAATATATTTTTATAATATTTAATAAACTTTTATTTAAATTAAATTTTTTTTTAATTAATAAACGATTTTTATTAATATATAAATACGAATTAAATATTGAGCAATGTTAGCCGCGTAGTATGATGTTGCTTATCTCCGGCGCGCAGTAGTGCTAAAAAAGTGCGTCCGAAAGAGGTATAGGTTGGGTACTTTTGCTGCCATATAAACCGTCATATAAACACTTGTATCCTTGTAACTCCTACACACAACTATTTTTCAGTCAGCTTCAATCAATTATTGCTCGCTGAACTCAAACCCAAATCTCTTATAATTACTATAGTTTGAAAGCTTTTAATCTATTCTATATATGGCTTTATTTGTAGGACCTAAAATAAAGGTCTGGGAGAGATATTGCAAGGTTAAAATGGAGCAGTGGTTGAATCGCGGTCGCAAGACTTGGAAGTGCTTCAATCCAACAAATCTTTTAAACCTTGGATATCTTGGCCAATTTAAGGTTGCAACCTTCAAAACTGGGACTGTGGGTTCTCCGAATCGAGAGCTTTTGAATTATTATAATTGCAAGGAATTTAAAGTTGAATCAGGTGTAGAATAATTGATTAAACGCAGGTGTAGTGTTAAAGGGTGTTCTACACACCGTTCGAACGCGCTAGCGCTGTTTTAGCGGTACTGTGCGCCGGAGATAAGCAACATCATACTGCGCGGCTAGCATTGCTCTAAATATTTTATTATAAAACGTTATAACCGTTAAACGTTTATAAAAAATTTAATTTTTATAATTATTATTAATATATTTTTTTAAAATAATATTAATTAAAAGTTTTTAATTTAAATTTAAAATAAATATATAAAATTATATTAAATATATTAAATTAATTAATTAAATATAAATAAATAATTTATTTAATTTATTAAAAAATTTATTATTTTAATAATATTATATTTTAATAATATAATTTAAATTTAAACGCGTGGTTTTTAATTAATTAAAAATTTTATTAATAAATTAATATAATTAAAAATAAATATATAATTTATTTTATATATTTATATTTAAATAATTTTTTTAATATATTTTATTATAATAATATTAAGTTTAATTTAAAGTTTTTAATTAAAAAAATTTAAAAATATACGTTTTAAATAATCGTATTTTTTTATTTACGAAATATATTAATTTAAAATAATCAAGTTATTACTATTATTACGGCCGAAAATTAAATAATATTATTAAAAAAATAAATTATTTATATTTTAATTATTTTAATTTAAATATTTTATTTTAATTTAATTAAAAAACGGTGTAATATATATTATTTAATTATTTATTTTTTTATTATATATATATTTTAAATTAATTTAATAGAAAATTTTATAACGAAATTATTTAAATTTAAAATTAAAAATTATTTAAATTTAATAATATATATAAACGGTATTTTAATTTATATAAATTTTTATATAATAAACGAAATAAACGCGTTAACGGTATAAAATATTAATAAAAGTTTTAATTAATTAAAAACCGCGTGCCCGGATTTAAATTATATTATTAAAATATAATATTATTAAAATAATAAATTTTTTAAAAAATTTAATTAATATATTTCGGAATATATTTTAATTTATTATTAATTATTTAAATTTAATATAATATTTATTTTAATTATAAAATTAAATATACCGTACGTAAATTTTTAATTTATTTATAACGGTATATAATTCCCGTTAATTCCCGGGGTGGCGCTTCGTTCCGGTTTAAGCGCTCGTTTTCCGTTTTAAAATAAATCCGGAATATCGTTTTTCTTCGTTTATTTTATCACGGGTAATACCCCGAACTTTTTTTCGTCCACGTTTTTCCCGTTATTTTTATATTTTTTTTTATTAATTATATTTATTAATTTTACCGCCCGTAATTTACGTTAAAAAAGTTAATATAAATTTAATAATTTATTTTAAATAATAATTTTTTTTTTATATATAATAAATATTATAAATTTATAAATTAATTTTATTATTATTTATTTAAATATATTTATTTATTTATTAAAAAATTAATAACTTTAAAAAGATTTAAACGTAAAATTTTTTAAAAAAATTTTTTATTTTATTTTTATTTTAACGTAATTTTTTTATAAATGCGTTAAAAATTTTATTTATTTTATTTATTAAATTTTTAATAATATAATTTTATTAATAATATTATTATTTTTTTTAAATTTTAAAATATCGTTATTATTATTATTATAATATTTATTATTAATAATATGTTTTTTTAAAATAATTTAATTACTTTTAAAAACGTTTTTTTAATAATAAATATTTTAATTTTAAATATATTTTATATTTTATAAAATTATTATTATTTATAATTTATAAAGGTATTATATTTAATTTAATTAAAAAATTATCGATTTATTTATTAAATATTCTTTTATTAATTACGTAAAATTAATTTAATTATAATAAAAATATAATTTAAAATATCGCGTATTTTAATTCGAATATAAATTTAATATATTTATTTATTATTTTTAATTTATAATAAAAATATAATATTTTAAATTTTAATAAAATTTATAAACTTATATAAATAATATATTTTTTTTTAATGTTATATATTTTATTAAATTTTTAATATTTTATTATATTTTTATTATTTAAATTTTTAATTATTTTTATATTTAATTTATTATGTTTATTAATATTATAAAAATATTTTACGTTATTATTATTAAACCTTTTAATATTATATCGGAAATTAAATAAATAAATTATAATAATTTTAATTTTTTTAAATATTTTTAAAATTTTTATTAATGGAAAATTTTTTAATTAAATTCGTTTTAAATATTATTTTAAATATTATTTTAAATGTTATTCCGGTTATTATTTTAAAAATATTTAAATTAATAAATTTTTTTTATAAAAAATTTATAAAATATTTTATTTATTAATTAAATTATTTATAAATATTTTATTATAATGTTTTTTAAAAATAACGTTATAATTTTAATATTATTTTTTTTATATATTAATTATTTATTAATTTAATATCGCGTAATAACGTTATATTCCGTTATTTAAATTAAATATTTAATAATTTATTATAATTTATTTTAAATAAATTAATATTAAGTTTTTTTTTATATATTATTTATTATTATTTTTTCGTTAATTATAATTAATTTTTATTCGAATATTTTTAAATTAATATTTTAATTAAACTTTTAAAAAAATTATAAATAATAAAATTTAAATTATTATATAATTATCGTATTTTTATTTTAAATCGTTCGTAATTTAAATTTATATTTATATATATATTATTATTATTATTATCGTTATTTTTATTATTATTATTAATATTATACGCGTTAAAAGCGAATAATTTATTAAAAAAATTAAGTTTATTTTTAAATGGTAACGGTAATTATTCGAGTTTTATATTATAATTTTTCCGTTATTTATTATCGGTGAAAATATCACGCGTAATAATAACGGTTTAACGTTATTATTTAATTTAAATATTATTTTAATAGAATTTTAACGTATTTTAAATGCATTTTTATACGTTAAAATCGCTATTTTTATTTATATATAAATAAAACATTTTTTTAAAAAAATTTTTAAATTCCTTTTTAATAATATTTTTTTTATTTTAATAATATTATATAATAATGTATTTTTTTTAATAAGTTTTAATATATAATTTATTAAAATCCGTTATTATTAAAAAATATTAAAATTATTAACGAATTTTTAATTAACTTTTTTAATTTTAATAATTTTATTATATATTAACGTTAAAATGTTTTAACTTTTTAATTTAATAAATAAATAAATTATTTTAATTTTTTTTTTAAAAAATTTAAAATTAAATTATAATGTTTTTTTTAAAATTCAAGTTTTTATTATTAAAAATACGTTGTAAAAATATTCTTTAATCGTTTTTTTATTTATTAATTTCCTTTTAATAAATCTAAGGATATTATTTATTTTTTTTATTTTTAAACGTAATTAATTAACCATTTTATTTATAATATATTTAACGACGAAAAAAAAGTTTTTATTAAAATTAATAATAAACTTTTTATTCGTGTTTTTTAATTTAAAAAAAAGATTATCGTCGCTCGAATTATAAATAAATTTTAATTAAAAAATTAAAAAATTAATTAAAAACATTATAATTAAAATAATTAAACTTAAGTTTATTTTTTTATTTTATTTTTTTTAATTTATAAACTTTTATAATTATTATTTATTTATTTTTTAAAATTATTATTTTTTAATATAAATTATTATATAATAATAAATATAATTTAATTATAATTTTTTTTAAGTAAAATAAAAATAATAAACATCGATATTTAAATAAATGCTTATAAAAAATAAATTAACTTATATTATTAATATAAAAAAAATTAAAAAAATATAATAAAAAAATTAAAAAAAACCTTAATAATTTATTATAATTAAATTATAAAATATAATATTTTAAAATAAAAGTTTTTAAATTTATAATTATTTTAATTAAGGTATTAAATAAAACTTAATTATTTATTAAAATATAAAATTTTAATACGCGGTTAAATTAAATCCGGTAATATAATTAAAAATAAATAAATAAAAATAAATAAAAATTATATATATTAAAATTTTTAATAAGTTTTAATATATAAAAAACATTTATTTTTAACATTTTTTTTATATTAATTTATAACATTCGTATTATTACCGGTTTATTTAAAAACGATACGAATATATAAATTTATTTATAAATAATATTATTTTAATAATCGGTATTACGTTTTATTAAATAATTTAATTTTAAGTAAATAAATAAAAAATCGATTATAATTTATACTTTTTTTTATTAATAACGATAATATATTAAAATAATAAAAAAAAACTTTAACCGATTTAAAAAAAAATTTAATAATTAACTTTAATTTTAAATTTTTTTTTAAAACGATTTTATAAATAATTAAAAAATTAAAACTTTAATTTTAAAATATTAATTTATTATATAAAAAAGTTTATTAAAAAGTTAATAATATTAATAAAAAATATAAAATCCTTAAATAAAAATAATAAAACCGTATTATAAATTTTTAATAAAAATTAAAATAATAATATAAAATAAATAATTTTTTATAAATAAAAATAAATAAATAACAAGTAAATTATTATTAATTAATTAAAAATATAAATTATATTTATAATAAAAAATAATAAATTATAAAATAATATAATAATAAATAATTTTTAAAAAAATTAAATTATTTAATACTTAATTAATATTATAACGGATTTATAAAATAAAAAATAAAAATAAATAAAAAAAAATATTTAAATTAAACATTTAATAAATATAATGACGGGATTTAAAACGTAGTTATAAAATTATTATTATTATTATAAAAAATGTATTACGGAAAAAAAAAGCCGAAATAAATTATTACGGTTATTATATTACGAAAAAAATATTATATAATAAAAACGATTAACGGTGGCTTTAATAAATAAATATAATAAAAAACGAAAGTTTCGTTAAAATAAAAATTTTAATTATAATAATAAATCTTAATTAAAATAAAAAATAATAATATAAATACGTTTATTTATTTATTTATATAAAAAATTCGGGGGTTTATAATTAAATTATAATTTTTTTTTTTTTAAATAATAAATATTATATAATAAAATATATAAAATATATAAATAAAATTAAATATTTATATTAAATATTTTTAAGTAAAACTAAAACTTTTATATTAAGTTATTCGAAAAATGTTTAATAATTATTTTTAACTTTTTAAAAATAAACGATAAAAATAAATATTTTTTTTTATTTTTTTATAAATAATAATTTACATTTTAAATTTAACGTTATAATATTTATTTTTTTATATAAATTATATTTATATTTTATAAAATAATTTAATATTATATATTATTATTTTATTTTTTTATTTAATTAATTAAGTTATTATTTAAATAAAAAAATTATTTATAACATTAAATATTATTCGGAAAAACTTTAAAAAAAATAAAATATTATTTATTTTATTATTTAAAAAATTTATCGAAATTAAAACTTAAAAAAACGGTTAATTACGTAAAAAATTAATATATTTTTAATAAATTTAAATATTAAAAAAAAACTTATATAAAAAAATTAAATATATTAACGAAAAATTATAATTTATAATTAATAATTTTTATAAAAGTTTAAAAAACGTTAATAAAAAAATAAATTTATAAAATAAATAAATTAATTTTAAATAATTACGATATAATATTTATTTTAATCGTGTTTTTTAAAAACTTTAATTAATAAAATAAATAAAATCCGTAAAATATTAATTTTATAAATTTTATATAAATTATTAAAAACTGGATTAATTAAATTAAACGTAACGGGTTAATTTTTTTAAAAAATAATTACATGTATTAATTTATTTAAAAAAAAAAACTAAAAAAAAAATAATTATACGATTTTATAATTACGGGGATATATTTTTTTATTTTATATTAAACCGGAATAACGTTTTACCGTTATTTTAAAATAATTTAAACTTAAAATTAACCGATTTAAATTCCGATATAACTTAAATTATAATATAAATTAATATTTTAATTAATAAATATAAATATTATTAATATAATTAAAAATTTAATATATATAATTTTTATATAATATTTTCATTTTTTAAAAAATATATTTATTAATATTATATAAAATAACGTAAAAATAAATAAAATATTATATTATAAAAAGAAAAATTTTAAAATTAAAATTTTAATACTTTTTATAATGCGGGTAATATTTATTTTCATTTATATATTAAAATATAAAAAATAAATTTAATCGAAATAAATAATATAAGTAATTTTAAATTAAAAATAATAATTTAAAAACTTTTAATAATAAATAATAAAACGGAAATTAATTTCGTAATATATAAATATATAAATTTAATAAAATTTAAAATAAATTATTTTTATTTTTTAAAGCTTAAAATTAAAAATTTAATTTTTTAATATTAATATTTTTATATGTAATATATTTTATAATTTTTATAATAATACGAATCGTTATAAAATTAATATATACTTTAAAATTAACGATATTAAAACGATAAAACTTATAATTAATTTATATAATATTAAAAAAAAAATTTCGTTATTTAATTTTTAAATTAAAAAATATATTAAGTTTTATTATTACATATATTAATATAATGCGATTATAAGTTTTAAGTTTTTTTACGTTTTTTTTAATGTTTTTTTAGAAAAAAAATAATTTTTAATATAAAATTAAATATTTAAAATTTAAATATTATATTAATAAAAATAATTTTTTAAAAAAATTATATTTATATAATTTATATTAAATGTTAATAATTTATTTATTCACTTTTTTATTTAATATTAATATATTATATAAAGTTAATATAAAAAAAAACCGATAAAAAAATTATTTATTTTTTATATTTATTTTTTAAAATAAAATAATTTTTCGTGTTTTAATTTAATATTATAAATATAACTTAAGTAATTTTTTTATATAAAATAATTAATTAATAATGTTAATTTTAATAATAAATAATAAAACGGTTTTATATTAATTTAATAATAATAATTTTTTATATAAGTTTTTAATAAAAATTAAATATTAAAAATTTTTTAATAAACTTTTATTAAAATTAAATAAATAAAATTATTATTTATTAAATATATTTATTTAAATAATTTTAAAATATTTAAAATAAATAAAATTTAAAAACCGAAAACTTTAATAAACTTTATAAATTTAAATAAATATATTAATTTATTTTAAATTTTAATAATTAAATTATATAAATATAAATTTTTATATTATCGTTTTATTTTTTAATAAAAATAATAATTTTATTCGTGAAAAATATATTTATATATATAATATTAAAAAAATAAATTAACTTAATTATAATAAAAATAACCGAATTAAAGAAAAAATATAAATATAATTTTTTATAAAACGGCAAAAAAAAAAATAAAATTAAAATATAATTAATATAATTAATATTATAATTATATGAAAATTAACGAAAAATTTAAACATATAATATTAAATAAAAAGGACGGAAAACATTATATTTATTTAAATAAAATATAAAATTTAAAAAAATTAATTATAATTAATATTAAGAAAAATAAATTTATAAAAAAATTAATAATATTATTAATTATATTATATTCGAAAATAATATATAAAATTATTTCGATAATAATAATAATATTAAATTAAATATAAAATTTTATATATTATTCGAAATAAATTTTATAAATATTAATTATATGGTTTATATACGTATTATAATATATTAAAATAATATTAATAAAACTTATATATTTTAAACGTTAAATAATTTCGGAAATATTATTATAAATATTTATATTAATATATAATTTATTAATTATTAATAAAATATATAATAAAACGGTTTTATATATTAAAATAATTATTTAATTATATATTTAAATTAATAATAATAAATTATATAAACGTTTAAAATAAAGGTTTATAAATTTATAAAATATTTTTATTAATAATATTATAAAATAAATTAATAAAAAATAAAAGCCCGTTTTTAAATTAATTTTATAATATTTTATAAAATTTATAAAAATTAATAATATATAAATTTAATAATATTATAAATAATGTTATATAAATAATATATAATAAAAATTATTATAAAAATAAAATATTATAAACGGTTTATAATTAAATAAATAATAAATTAATTTTTAAAATAATTATAAAATTTAATTATAATAACCGGATCCGGTTTTATTAATTTTTTATAAGTTTAATAATAAAAAATAACTTATAATATTAATTAATATTTAAAGTTTTTTTAATTATTTATTTTTATTTTTTCGGGTTATTTAATTTATAATTTAAATATAAAATGCCGTTTAATAAATTAAAGTAAATAATTTTAAATCGCGTTATAAATATATTATATAATATTATAAAAATTTAAAATATTTAAAGTTATTATAATTTTTTATTTATTATTTTCGAATAAATTTTTTTTATTAAATTATTATTTTTTTTAAAAATTTTCATTTTTTTAAATCGTATAAATATATTACGATATATTATAATAAAAATAACGATATAATATATTATATAAAACATTCCATTATTATATATAATTAAATATATTTATATATTAAATAATTTTAAAATTTATTAATTATAATAAATATTTTAATATAATTTTATATAATTAATTAATTATATTTTTTATAAATTAATTTAATTATTTATTTAAATAATAATTAAAATATTTAAAACTTTAATATTTTTAATATAATAATTATTTTTTTATTTAAAATAAAAATTAATTATAATATTTAATAATTACCGTTTTTAAAAATTAAAATAATTATTTATAACTTTAAAAAAAAATAAAAACGTTATAATTCATTATAATTTATAAAATGTTTATAAAGAAATTTATTTATTAAAAGTTTTAAACTTATAACGTATTTTTATATAATAATAAATTAAATTATTTTACGTAAATTTTAAAAATATTTTAACCGGTTAACGGGTTTTTTTAATTTAAACCGAAAAAAAAAATATAAATGAAAATTAAAAAATAAAAAAATTAATATTATATAAAAATATAAATAAATTTTTAAATAAATATATAAATTAAATAATTTAATAAATTTTCGGTATTTAATTTTTTTTTAAAATTAATTAATAAAAATATTTAATAAATCACGTGAATTTATATAAAATAAAAAGTTTTTTAAACATTATTTTTCGTATTTACGTAATTTTTATATTTAAATAACCGAATTAAATTTTATTCCGTAATATATTATTATTCTTTATTTATAAATAATTTAAAAACATTTTTTATTTTTTAAAAGTTCGGTTAAAAATATAATAAATTTAAAATAAATATTACGTTAATTATTTTTTAAATTTTATATTATAGTCGTACACGTTTATATAAGAAATTATTTAATTATAATTAATATAATTAATATTATATTTAATATATAATTAAAAATTAAAAATAAAATAATTTAAAAAAAAATTAAAATAATTTAATTTAAATTTTAAACCCACCGATAATAACGTGTTAATATAAATAAAAAAAAAGTTTATAAAAGATTTATAAAAACGGGCCTTTTAAAAATTAATTAATTTAATAAAACGGTTTTTAAAAATATTATTTTAATTTATTAATAATTTAAAATAATTAAAAAAAAATTTAAAATATAATAACGTATTTTAAAATATAATTAAAATTAATGTTTTTATAAATTATAAATATAAATTTTATATTTATTTTAAAAATATAAGTTTTATTTTATTAAAAAAATAAAATTAATAATAATAATAAATATATATATTTTTTTTATTTATATAAAAAAAAATAAAAAAAATTAAAAGTAATGTTAACCGTTTAATATAATGTTTTTTATTTTTACCGCGTAATAACGTTAAAAAAATGCGTTCGAAAAAAATATAAGTCCGGTATTTTTATTATTATATAAACCGATATATAAATATTTATATTTTTATAATTTTTATATATAATTATTTTTTAATTAATTTTAATTAATTATTTTTTATTTAATTTAAGTTTAAATTTTTTATAATTATTATAATTTAAAAACATTTAATTTATTTTATATACGACTTTATTTATAAAAATTAAAATAAAAGTTTAAAAAAAATATTATAAAGTTAAAATAAAGTAATAATTAAATCGCGGTCGTAAAATTTAAAAATGTTTTAATCCGACGAATTTTTTTAACGTTAAATATTTTTTTAAAATTACCGTTTTAAATTTTATAAATTAAACTTTAAATAAAATAAATAAAAAGCTTTTAAATTATTATAATTATAAAAAGTTTAAATTTAAATTAAATAAAAAATAATTAATTAAATATAAATATAACGTTAAAAAATATTTTATATATCGTTTAAACGTTAACGCGATTTTTAACGGCATTACGCGGCGGAAATAAATAATATTATATTACGCGGTTAATATTATTTAAAATTAATATATTTTATAAATTTTTTTAATTATTAAAAAATAATATTAACCACGTAATATAATGTTTTTTATTTCCGCCGCGTAATAACGTTAAAAAAATACGTTTAAAAAAATATAAATTAAATATTTTTATTATTATATAAATTAATATATAAATATTTATATTTTTATAATTTTTATATATAATTATTTTTTAATTAATTTTAATTAATTATTTTTCGTTTAATTTAAATTTAAATTTTTTATAATTATTATAATTTAAAAATATTTAATTTATTTTATATATAATTTTATTTATAAAAATTAAAATAAAAATTTAAAGGAAATATTATAAAATTAAAATAAAATAATAATTAAATCGCGGTCGTAAAATTTAAAAATATTTTAATTTAAATAATTTTTTTAACGTTTAATATTTTAAATTTTATAAATTAAACCTTATATAAAATAAATTAAACGTTTTTAAATTAATATAATTATAAAAAATTTAAATTTATTTTAAAATTAAAATAATTAATTAAACGTAAATATAACGTTAAAAAATATTTTATATATTATTTAAACGCGTTAACGTTATTTTAACGGTATTACGCGCCGGAAATAAATTACGTTATATTACGCGATTAATATTATTTTTAATTAAATTATAATTAATTAAAATTTAAATTTTTTTTAATAAAAACGTATTATAAAAAATATTTTAATTTACATAAAAATTTATATAAAAATTTATATAAAAATTTATATATTACGTTCGAATTAACGAATTAATTAATTAATTAATTAATTAATTAATTAATTTATTAATTTTATTTTAATTTAATTTTAATTTTAAAATAATAATTTTTTATAAATTTAAAATAAAAATATAATTTAAAATTAATATAAAATATTTATTATAAATAATATTAAATTTATAATATAAATTACGTAATATTATTAATTTAAAATTAATTAATATATTTTTTATTATATAAAATTTTATATTAATTTTTAAAAAAAATATTAACCGCGTAATATAAAAATTATTATTTCCGGCGCGTAATAAACGTTAATTTAACGCGTTCGAATAATATATATATTAAATATATTAAATATATATATTTTTATATAAATTTATATATAAAATTAAATATTTAAAATAATTTAAATTTATTAAAATTTAAAAAAATTTTAATATATTAATTTTTTAAATTTTAATTAATTATTTTATTTTTAATTTTTATTTAAAAATTTTATAATTAAAATTAATTAATAATTTTAAATTAATAAAATTTATAATTTAATTTAAATTATTCGCGGATTTAAAATAATTAAATTATTTAAAATTAAAAATTATAAATTTATTTTAAACGGTTTTTATAATTTTTTTTAAATTTTAAAATAAATTAAATTTTTAATTAAATATTACGTAATTATATCTTAATTATAATACATGTAATTATAATTATAAATTAAATAATTTATACGTTTTTAATTAATTATAATTATTTAAAATTTAAAATAAAAATATATATTTTATATTTTTTTTAAATTAACGGTTATTACGTATAAAAATTATTATTTTTATATTACGCGGTTAATATTTTTTATTTTTAATTTCGTTTTAATTAATAATAAATTTTTCTTAATTAATTATTTTTTAATTAAATTTAATTTAAATTTATTATAATTTTTAATAATTTTTAAATTAATTAATTTTTTTTTATTAATTTAAATTATATTTTTATATAATTAAATTTAATTTTATTATTTAATTATAAATAATATTAAATTTATAATATAATTTTATTAAATTTATAATATTTTAATTACGCCGTTAATTTAAACGTAAATAATATAATTTTTATTATATAATTATTTATATAATTTTAAATATTTTTTTAATTTTAAATAATTAAAATTTTTATAAAATTAAATTTATAATATATTTTATTTAAATTAATTTTTTTATAATTAAAATAAATTTTTAAATTTTTAAAATATATATTTTAATAAAGTTCCGAATACGTATTTAAATAATTTTAATTACATCGTATAAACCGTCGGATTATATATATTATATAAATTAAAAAATAAATAACGTTTTATAATTTATTTAAAACGCGGGCGTAATAAATTATTTTAAATTAAAATTTTAAGTTTTACGTTTAAAAAAATAACGGCTTAAATTCGCATTTAAATAATAAAATAAAATCGGGGTTTATAATAATATAATTTTATTTATTTAATAACGTTTTTATTAATTAAATAATTATAAAAAATTACATTTAATTTAATAAAAGTTTTATAAAAAAATAATCGATTAAATTAAAAAAAATATTTTAAATTAAAAATTATTAAAATAATATTTAATTTTATATAAAATTTTATATTACGAAACGTGTACCGATTAACCCCGGACTAGCGGCGTCACGTGATTTATATTATAAATTTAATTAAATTATATTATAAATTTAATATTACTTATTAAAAATACGTAAAATATTAAAATAAATTATTTATTTTTACGTTTAAATAAATTTTAATTATTTTTACGTTCGAAATAATTAATTATATAATTATTATTTTAATATTAAATATAAATTAAAATTTTTATTATTTTAATTATTAAATTTAAAATTTTAATTTAAAATAATTTATTATATTTATTTTTTAAATATATTATAAAAAATTATAAAATTTTAAATTTAAATAACGCGTTTATTTTTTAAATATATATAATATAATTAAATTTAATTAAAAACGCGTTTTAAAATTTATTAAAATAATTAATTTAAAATAAAAATATTATATATTTAATTTTAAAAAAACTTTAATTATTTAAAATTAAAAAAAATATTTAAAATTATATAAATAATTATATAACGAAAAATATATTAATTAAATTTAAATTATTATTATAATTAAAATATTATAAATTTAACGTTATTTTTAATATAATATAATTTATATAATTTTAAAATAATTTATATTTTATATTTATTAAAATAAAATTTAAAATTATTATTAAATTATTATTAAATTATTAATAAAAAATAAATTTTATAAATTATTAAATTATAAAAAAATTTAATAAAATATATAATATTAATATAATAAAAACGTTATTATTCGCACGGATTTTTTTACGGTTTTAATAAATTAATAATTTACGGTTATTTTATTTATCGTTATAAAAAATTATATAATTTTTAAAATTATACGTTTATTTTAAATATTTATTAAAAAAAAAATTTAAAATTTTATTTTTAAAAATTTTAAATTATTTTTTATTAAATTAAATTTTTTTTTATATTATATATTTTTCCCGTTAAAAATATAAACGTAAAATTTATACGATTAATTTTAATTTTTATATTATTTATAAAAATTATTAAAATAACACGTAATAATTTATAAAATAATATAAATTTTATAAATTTATTTAATTTATTATTAACGGAATAAAAAATTATTATAAATTTAATTTAAATAATTTTTTTAATATTAAAATTTTTTCGTTTTTTTTTTTATTTTATACCCGAATATTAAATTAAAATTAATAATATAAAAAAATTTTTTAAAAACTTTATATTATAAATTTTTTATAAAAATCGTAACGTTTAATTAACGCGGATTTAATATTATAATATTTTTTATACGCGTTATAAATATATATTAATTTAATTTTTTTTCGTTAAATATAAAATTATAAAAAACGATTTTTAAAAAATAATATTCGAAATAATTTTTTCGTTAATAATTTCGTAAATTAAAATTTTATAATTAATATATTAATATTTAAAAAAATTACGTTAATTATTAAAAATAAATATATATAATATAATTATAAAAATTTTTATTTAAAATTTAAACGTTATTAATTTATATTATATTTATTAATTTTTTATACCGGTATTATTTTTTATTATAAATATATATTAAATAATAATAAATAAATATTTATTTAATATAAATATTTAAAAAAATAAACTTTTTTATATATTAATTTAACGGCGAAATTTAATAATTATTTATAATAAATTTTAAATTTTACGTTCGTAAATTTTCCTTTAATTAAATATATAATTAATAAAAAATTATTTAAATAAATTTAATAAATAAATAATTTTTTTATAAAAAAAAAAAATAATATTAACCGCGTAATATAATAAAGCTTATTTTCGCCGCGTAATAAAGTTAAAAAAACGCGTCCGAAAAAAATATAAATCGGGTATTTTTATTATTATATAAATCGTTATATAAACATTTATATTTTTATAATTTTTATATATAATTATTTTTTAATTAATTATAATTAATTATTTTTCGTTTAATTTAAGTTTAAATTTTTTATAATTATTATAATTTAAAAACTTTTAATTTATTTTATATATAATTTTATTTATATAACTTAAAATAAAAGTTTAAAAAAAATATTATAAAATTAAAATAAAGTAATAATTAAATTACGGTTATAAAACTTAAAATTATTTTAATTTAATTAATTTTTTTAACGTTTAATATTTTTTTAATATAATCGTTTTAAATTTTATAAATAAAATTATATATAAAATAAATTAAACGTTTTTAAATTATTATAATTATAAAAAATTTAAATTAATATTAAACGAAAAATAATTAATTAAATTTAAATATTACGTTAAAAAATATTTTATATACCGTTTAAACGCGTTAACGTTATTTTAATTATACTACGCGCCGGAAATAAACCCCGGCATATTACGCGGTTAATATTACTTAAAAAAAAATTCCGCCGAAATTAAAATAATATAATTATTAATTATTAATAAATAATAATTTTAAAAAATTTATATAAATTATATTTTAAAAATTCAACGATTATTTTAATAATATTAATATTAATAAATCGATTAAAAATATAAATTAATTTAATTAAATTTAAAAAAAAATGTACGAACTCTTTTAAGCAATAAGTCGCCGGTACTATTACGGACGATTAGGATGGTTCGCTCCCCGAGTGCTGAAATGTAAAGACTAAGAGAATAGTGGACACCATAGGCTCCAGCCTCCAGGGCTCTTTTAGCACCGCGAGGTCTAGGGTGCTAGGGGCTAGTGCTGAAAATGTTCCACCGAAACCAAATGTACTGTGCGGCATGGATTTGCGGAACTAAAACAATTACCTTTCTTCGAAAGAAGAAAGAAGGATCGTTAAACTTATTCATGCCTAATAAGCTACAATATTATCTTCATTTCAAGCGCCGTCATAATCGGTGACATCGCATATTCTCGTCGTGTAATAATATGTCCGTCTGACCGCCTATATCAAAGCCAGCCTATATGACGACCTTGCCAACGCTTTTACTAGCCCTAATTATACGATATATGTTGGAGTGTCCGTTCTTACCTATCTGAAGATGAAACGAAGAAGTATGAGTGTAGAGAAACACAATCTTAGATACAGTTCTCAGTTGATCATCTCAATAATATCTTCACACTGGCATCTTTGCTAACTGGTTCACTCGGCGAGTTAAAACGACGTTGCACGCCGATTCATCCCCATTGGTGTGACTGTCTTGCCATTCAAAATGCTATATTGATCACACAGCATATCAGTTATGATTCATATGACCGGGGAAGGAGGGAAGGAGGAAGGATGAGAAGGATCCTCGACCATGATGCATGTGCACTCTGTCACGATGCAAACCTAGAAACAAGGAAAAGACTCCATTGTTGCACGAGGAGACCTACTATATAGGGAAAGGTCTCTTTGTCTATCTCTGAACCACCTGAGCTTTGAGGGATGCTGCTAGGGAACTCCTCTACAGGCCGATCCTAGCTCACGGGAATCTTCGTAGGAGGCTTGACACACTCATTTATCTGGCTATCGCCCTCCGTCAAATCTCATTGTTGACTCTAGAAACCTCAACCATACAACCACCTTTCGCCTCCTTTTCCCACAACCTTGGGCGACTTGTGAGAGATCCACGACAATTGTAAGATTGAGGCAGTTTGGAAGACATTTGTTTCATCCCGTCATGACATGACCTCTCTTAAATTCAAGGCAAACAATCATAGTATACAAGCTGCTTTATATCGCTTAGCGTAAGCGAGTCGCTCATTCGCTTGTTTCCTGGACGCAGGCTGTAGTAGATACTTATTGCCCGTTCGCGTTGTTTCCTGCTTCCCTCATAGTCGCCCTGCCGTTCTAAGATTCGCGAAAGCAGAAATGCAGCCTGTGCTACTTCACGTTTACGATCCGATCTGTCACCACAACAATCCAGAATGGGTTGTAGATATTGCCTATGATTATTAGGAGGTGTAAAAAAGTGGACTGTGGAGAAAAATTACCGTGACGAGCCATCATACCCATACCGTTCGTAATGTTCCGCAAGCTTTTGCGAGCACCTCAGTGTTGCAAGCGCTGTCTCTCCAGCTGTCTGTCGACATTGCATATAGGCCCTATGATGCTCCGCGTAAGCTTGATCACCGAAGCCTTGAGCACTGTAGACGTTCCCGAGCGCGTAATGTAGCGAACCTGTACGACTTGACTCCCGATCACTAGGCCCGAGGTGAGCTTCACGGTCGGCGATGGCTTTTTGCAGGTATTTAGCCGCATCATCGAACCGCCCCATGCAAGAGTACGTGACTCCGAGATGGTAGAATGGAGAAAAGAGCCAATCCTCACGGAAGTCAGGCATCTTTCTTCTCAGCTCCGCAGATTTTTCCAGATATTCAACTGCCTTATCAAAAGAACGGATCAAAGCGTAGGATTGACCAAGGGTATTATAGGTGGATGTGAGAAAACCGTTGATCTTGCCATGAAATTTATGTTCTCTCTCTGCCCATTGGTATCGCAAAAGAGAGTAGTGAAAAGCGGTATTAGAGTCACCAATATTCAAAGCCATTATAATCTGACAAGCCCAAAATTTCGTTTGGCAAGATTGAAGTGAATCGCGCATACCCGGACGAGTATTACTTGGGTCCGGTGGTGAGAGTGAGTCGCAGATATCCCTCCCGAGATCAGCAAGTGGTTTTGCTTCAGCGGCATCTCCTCTTTCACATTGCCACCTATTGTGAATCTGTTAGCTGGTTATACCTGAGGATCTAGAGTACTTACCATGATGCCTCATAGAGTAGGTTTAAGAAATCAAGGGGAAAAGTTTGGTCCGGATGGGTACCCCGTATCTCTTGCGCCACTTGGCTCAAACGCACTACATGCGGATACATGCTAGCGCAACCTTTCCAGCGCTTTATTGACCCTGCGGTATTCATTTCTTCATCCCTATACGGGAAAACCTTTGCCACAGCTCCCCATGCGATATTGAAAGAAGACATTAACTCGGTAATATTATTAGCCATACGAGCTCTCGCCACGTCTTGTACAAGCCGGTGAAGGCATAGAGACGCACTGCCATCCCCAGAATCTTTCTGTATTAAAGACCGTTCGATGAGTCTTGCAACGGCGTGGTGGTATTCGTCTTTCGTATGGGGATAAGAAGGTTTTGTTTCGTCATTTAGGCTATGGAACATGACCTCCTCGTGTATACAAGTTGGATCAAGCATAGACATGACGTTGAGAAGTTGCAATCCTGGTTTGTCGTTACGTTCTAGTTCTTCAAATGCCCACACAGATCCTATGCTGTGCTCATATCCACATTCGTCAGGCGATTCAACAAAGCGAGGTCGTTCGTCGTAAAGTTGATAGTATTGGAAGGCATGAACGTAATCACGGACAAATTCAGTCAGAGAAAGATGGAGCCTTGCGATAATCGACCCGATTTGGTATATAGCCAAGGGAAGCCCGTCTAATCGCCGAGTGATTGCCAATGCTGCATTATTATTTTCTGTTGTATCGCTGTTGGATCGAGATATCACTTTTAGAAGAGCGATGGCCTGTTGTGCTCCGAGTGGTTTCAGGACCAAACTGTTACAGGTAGGGAAATGGTGAGTCGCCGTCGTTGCATCTCGGCTTGTGACCAAAACAGATCCAAGCCCCATCGTAGGCCAGAAGTCCTTCAATACTAAGGGCGTATCAGCATTATCGAAAATCAATAACCAACTAACCTTGGTGTTTTCGCCCTCCCCTATTGGTACAGCACCATCGGTGGCAGATTCGGAGCCGGGATTCTGACTACCCAAGTATCTGACAGGATTTCTCAACCATGCCTTGAGTTTTTCCCTAGCATCTTCCGCGTCTGTAGTATCCCTTTTCACAAGGCCAAGACGAGTGGCTATATTAGTGTATTGCTGCGAGATCCTCTCTTTGTGATCTACCACTAGGAATAAGATTAATTCGAACTTGTGCTGATGGGTAATAGCGAAATCACGAGCCAGTTCCGTCTTCCCCATCCCCCCTAATCCGGTGATTATGAAAGTACGTAGGCTTGACCCAGTACATGACTGCGTATCGGAAGGAATCAGAGAATCTTCAATCTGAGATCGCAGCTCGGGACGCGACTGGAAGTGGCTAGGTTGCTGATTTAGGAAATTGTTCGGGTAAATCAATGGAGTACGAATGATTTGTGGTTGGCGTTCATCGGAATTGGCGTTTGTGCTGCTAATTAAACCTATGGGCTTTTTAGAACATGTGGTTGTTTCAGTTATTAAATGGGACAAACCTGAACTTGTACTTGTACTTGGAGTTCGAATCGCAACACTTGAGTTTCCTTCGCCTGGAAATGCTAGGGTTGAAGTTCTCTGTAGGCAACGACAGTTATTGAAATTGTATCGTCTAGCGTTTTGCATATAGGAGGATCTATTACAGCTGTGACTACCCATTTTTGGTAATCTTCAATTGCCTTGACAATATTTTCATTTATCAGATTTCGAAATGTGGACGGTGTAACTCCGTCCAAAACTTTTGGTAGGTCCATGTCTATAGGAGAAACAATCTCGTTCTTGAAACCAATTCGGGCACGAGACTGATCAACAATCTGCTCTAATCGTTAAAATAAACATTTCCAGGAGCTACAGGAAATTACATGAGAGATCAGCAACGTACCATTTTAATAGAATGTCTTTTCTCAGGCTTAAGCCATAGAAGTTTCTTCTTAGGGGATGTTTGAAATCCAGAAAGAACCTGTATTTCTGTATCAATTTGCTTGAGAATCTCAAAGAACTGGGAAGCACTTCTGTGAAGCAGTGTGAAGGCCTCGGCGCTCAAGTTCAGACCTCGTATCGGGTCCTTGTCATTGTCAGAATGAGGTTGTCCAAAGTGTGGAGTGCCAAGAAAGATGATGCGCCATATGTGGTTGATCCGGCTTTGCCAGTAGTTTATGTCTCCCCCAACAGTTGCAATTGCCTACGTAATTAGAAGATAAGTTCAAAAATAACGGTGGATATTTGCGATCGCACCTCTTTTATAATAAGCCCCCCTAGGCCACTGCCCAGAAAGATGATGGGTGGGCATGGAATCTGCGAGCATTGTTAGTCTGTTCAGCCTATTTCTTTCATGCGGTTGACATTTACGTTGGTTGGTATATGCACAGAGAACAACTCATCCAGAAGGTTTCGGCACTTATCAAGAAGATTAACTAGATCATAATCACGTAAAAGATGTCGGTCAAATTCCAAGACAAGGGTATCGAAGCGTGAGATGCTAGGCAAAAAGCGGCTCCAATCAACAGGTGCGCTTGATTCCTTAGATGGTTCTTTATTAGGGATATATACGAGACTATCGAAATAATGAGCGTGGCCGGCTACATGACAGTATGGCCTTACAGGATAGATTGTTCATTAGCTTGTCGCTGATGCCAGACCTCTTGGAGAAGTCGTCGTTCTCGAGACTCCATAGGTGCGGATAATATTGACGAATTACCATGAATTTAGTTTTGTTTGGTATAGAGCGTGGAAGTGATAAAACAGGTATGAAGGAAAATAAAAAGGCTACCTTAGGTGGACACCTAGGTACCTATTATTCAAAATGGATAAATAAAGAATAGAAAATAGATTTAATCTTACATACCTCAGGCAGGTATTTACATGAGGTCCCCGCATTCCGCGGACACAATATCCCCGAATTTATTTAGCCGAAGTTTTGCCGAAGCTCAGGTCCTATAGTTTGATTCCTCGATTAAGCACCTCCTTTTACTATTTTTAAACCTTTCCTTTCGTTTATCAATGGCTCGCGGGCAGCTGGCATAAACCACTTAATTACGTTAATCTCATTAGCGTGGCAGCTGTGTAACCCTATGTATGCTAAGATCTTTAGTCATTTAATCCTGTTGTTACAACTTCAGGTTCGAATCTTAGGCTTTATAATATTTTCAGTCATTTAAGCACGTATTGTTCCGCAGCTAGTGGCTTACAACATTGCGCGCCGCAGGTTGTTAGCTGCGGAATAAGCGCGCCGGCGACGTGGTTTTATAAGCCGCGCTGCGCGCGGCTTGTAAAACCGTTTTACCGGCGTTAATTAATAAATGGTTTTTAATTATAAATTTCGTTTTTTATTAATTAATGCGTTTAATTTTTTATTTAAATTATAATTTTTATAATTTAATTAATTTATAAATTTATTATAATTAAATTTATTATTTAATTAAATTATAATTATTATAATTTAATTAAATTTTTAATTTAATTAAATATATTTTTTTAATAAATAAATTTATATATTTTTAATTTTATTTAATTAATTTAAATAAAATTTTTTTTAATTATATAAAAAATTAATATAAATTTTTTAAATTAAATTTTTAATTTTATTTATATTAATTTAATTAATTAATTTATAATTTAATTATTTATTTTTTTAAAATATATTATTTAATTTAATTTTTTAAATATTTTTAAATTATTATTTTAATATTAAATTAAAATTTTATTTTAACGTTATAAAATTAATTAAATATAATAATTATAAATTTAAAAAATATTTTTTTTATATAAATTATATAATTAAAAATATTTAATTTTATATAAATTTTTATATAATAAAATATATATTAATTTTAATAATTAAATTATTTTTTTTATTTAAAAAAAATTAAATAATTAATTAATATATTTTTTAAAAAATTATTTTAAAATAATAATTTTTTTATAAATTTAAAATATATTTTTTTTATATATTAAAATTTTCGTATTTTAATTTAAATAATATTAACCGCGTAATATAATATTATTTATTTCCGCCGCGTAATATTATTAAAATAACGTTAACGCGTTTAAACGGTATATAAAATACTTTTTAACGTTATATTTACGTTTAATTAATTATTCCTCGCTTAATTTAAATTTAAACTTTTTATAATTATAATAATTTAAAAGTTTTTTATTTATTTTATTTAAAACTTAATTTATAAAATTTAAAACCGTATTTTTTAAAAAATATTTAATATTAAAAAAATTCGTTAAATTAAAACATTTTTAAATTTTACGACCGCGATTTAATTATTATTTTATTTTAATTTTATAATATTTTTTTCGGACTTTTATTTTAAATTTTATAAATTAAATTAAATATAAAGTTAATTAAAAGTTTTTAAATTAAAATAATAATAAAAAATTTAAATATAAATTAAACAAGGAATAATTAATTAAAATTAATTAAAAAATAATTATATTTAATAATTATAAAAATATAATTAATTATATAAAAGTTTATATAATTATAAAAATACCCGATTTATACTTTTTTTAAACGCGTTTTTTTAACGTTATTACGCGGCGGAAATAAATAATATTATATTACGTAATTAATATTACTTTTTAATTTAAATAAAAAAACTTATTAACCGGTTAAAATATTTTATAAAAAATATTATAAATTATAAAATATAAAATATTAAATTTTTTTTATAAATTATTATTATTATTATTATATTTTATTTTAAATATTTATTATTTTATATAATTATATAATATATATTATATAAAAAATTTACGATATTATAATAAAATAATTTTTTAAATAAAAATTATATATTAAAAAAATTTAATTTATTTCGATTATTTATTATTTATATTATATAATAATATAATTTATTATTTTTTAATTATAAAAGTTTATTTTTTTAATAAAAATAATAAAAAAATAAAAAAAAATTATATATATAATATAAATATTTTTATATAATAAATAAAATAAAAAAATTTTAAATAAAATTATTATATAAAATTATTATATTTTATTAAATAAAACTTTTTTTATTTTATTAATATTACGTTTATAATTTAAATATAAATTTTTTATTATAATAATAATTATTTTTTATAATATTAAATTTAAAAAAATTATATAATTATTTTTTATTAATTAAAATTTATATAAAAAAAATTTACGTTATAAATTTAATATAAATATTTTTTTATTTATTTTTATAATTAATTAATTTTAATTATATTATTAATTAAATTAATATTAAATTAATTATAAATATTTTTAATTTTTTTAATGTTATTAAATCGAAAGTTTTTTATATAAAATATTTTTATTTTAATTTTATAAATTATATTTTTATTAATAAAATTAAATTAAATTATTTATATTAATATTTTTATAATAAAAAATATTAATATTATATTATTATTATTATTATTATTATTATTATTATTATTATTATTATTATTATTATTATTATTATTATTTTTTATTCCGAGTGCTCGTTATTTTACATGATTATATAATACATATTATGTAAGGAGCGTGCGGTGCTATAACGGGGTAACTATTAATATTATATTATAATATTATATTATATAACGGTTTATTAAAATTTATTTATTAATTTATTTATATTAAAATTATAATTTATATTTAAAACTTAATAAATAAATTTTTATTTAATTTATTATATTTAATTATTATTATTCCGGTTTTTAATAAAATTTTATTTTTATTATAAAAAAATAAAAAATAATTACGTTTAAATAAATAATTTTTTAATAATATAATATTATTTTAATATTATTTTATTATTTTTTATTAATTATTTTATAAAGTTATTATTAATATAATAAAAGATTTTTTTATTTTTATTCGGATTTTAAATTTTTAAAACTTTTTTTATTAAAATTAAAAAATATATATATAATTCGGTTAATAATTTTAATAATGTTTATTAATATTTTAATTATTTTTAAATTAAATTTATTAATATTATATATTAATTAAAAATTAATTTTATAAAAATAAAAATTTAATATAAAAAACATTTAAACTTTTTAAAATTAATATAATAAATATTTTAATAAGTTATTTTAAATAAATTTAAATATAAAAAAATTTATTTTAATAATATTATTTTCGGGATTTATATTAAAAAATATTAACCGCGTAATATAAAAATAATAATTTTAACGCGTAATAAACGTTAAATTTAACGTATTTAAACGGTATATATATTATTTATTTTAAATATATTTATTTTTATATAAATTTATATAAAAAATTAAATATTTAAAATAATTTAAGTTTTTAAAATTTTAAAAAATTTAATAATTAAAATTATTAAAAAACGTTTTAATTAATTAATTTATAATTAAATTTATATTATTTAAAATATTATAATTTTTAAATTATTTAAATTTAAAAATTATAAATATATTTTAAATAATTTTTATAAATTTTTTTAAATTTTAAAATTATTTTTAATTTTAATTAAATTTTATATAATTAATTAATAATTATAATAAATATAAATTAAATTATATATAATATAATTAATACGTTTTTAATTAATTATAATTATAAAAAATTTAAAATTAAATTAAAAATAAATTAATTAATTTAAAATAATTATAAAATAAAAATACTTTAAAAATAATATTTTAAAAAAATATATTTAATTTTATATAATTTATATAAAAATAAAAATAAACGTTTTATATTTTTTTTAAATTAACGTTTATTACGTATTAAAATTATTATTTTTATATTACGCGGTTAATATTTTTTTTTTTAAATTATATACGTTATTTAAAATAAAAAATTAATAAAATTTTATAATTTATTTAAAACGCGAACGTAATAAATTATTTAAATTTAATTTAAAATATAAAATTTAAACGTTATATTAATAAAAATATAACTTTAATTTTATATTTAAATAATAAAATTAAATAATTTTTTATAATAATATAATTTAAATTAAATAATATTTTTATAATTAATTAACAAATTATAAAAAATTATATTTAATTTAAATTAAATTTTTAAAAATAATTAATTAAAATAAAAAATATATATTAATTAAAATAAAATTAAAAATTAACGGAAAAATATTTTAATTTATATAAAAAATTATATTACGAAATATATATTAATTAACTTCGGATTAATAATATTACGTCACTTATATTATAAATTTAACGAAATTATATTATAAATTTAATATTATTTTTTTAATTATATTTATATTTTTTAATAAATTTAATTATTTATATTATTATAATTTATATTATTTTATATTTTAATTATATTTATTATAATTATAATTTAATAACGTATTATTTATTTAAAATTAAAAATAATTTTTAAACTTTATAAAAATTATTAAAATTATTTTAAATAAATTTATAATTTTAAATTTTTAATATTTCGTTTAATTTAAATTTATAAATAATATAATTTAAATTATAAATTTTATTAATTAATAATTATTAATTAAATTTAATTATAAAAATTTTATTAAAAAATTAAACGTAAATTAATTAATTAAAATTTAACGAATTAAAATTATTTTAAATATTTTATTTTATATATTAATTTATATAAAAAAATATATATTTAATATATTTAATATATATACCGTTTAAACGCGTTATATTTTAACGTTTATTATATAACGTAAAATTTACTTTTATATTAAATAATTAAAAAAAATTTTATTAATATAATTTAAATTTAAATATACGGTTTTTAAATAATTAAAAACTTTATTAATAAATTAATAAAAATAAAAATAAATATATAATTTATTTTATATATTTATATTTAAATAAGTTTTTTTAATATTTTTTATAATAATATAATTAAAATTAATTAAAACCGTTTAATTAAATAATTTTAAAAATATAAATTTTAAATAAATATATTTTATTATTAATAAATTAAATTAATTTAAAATAATAAAATTAATGTTATTATTATAATTAAAAATTAAATAATATTATTAAAAAATAAATTATTTATAATTTAATTTTATTTAAATATAATATAATTTATATTATTTAATTATTTATTTTATTATTATATATTATAACGGTAATATTTTATTTTTAAAAATTATTTTAAAAATTATAAAATAATTTCATATATAAAATAAGTTTTAATTAAATATTATTATTTTATAATTTTAAAAATTATTTTATAATTTTAAAAAATTATTTTATAATTTATATTATTTTATTAAAAAATAATTTTATATATAAAATAAATTTTAAAATAAATAAATAAATAAATAAATAAATAAATAAATAAATAAATAAAATATATTTTTATTAATTATAATAATTAATATATATAAAATAAGTTTTATAATAATTTAAAAAATAAATTATATTTATAAAATTATTAAAACTTTTAAAATAATTTTATTAAATAATTAATTATACGAATATATTTAATTATTTAATTTTAAAAAATATTAATTATATAATATAAAAATAATAATTTTAACGCGTAATAAACGTTAATTCGAAAAAAATATAAAACATTTATTTTTATTTTTATATAAATTAAATAATAATAAATGTATTTTTTTAAAAATTTTATTTTTAAAATATTTTTATTTTATAATTATTTTAAATTAAGCAATGTTAACCGCGTAATATAATATAATTTATTTCCGCCGCGTAATAACGTTAAAAAAACGCGTTTAAAAAAGGTATAACTTAAATATTTTTATAATTATATAAACCGTTATATAATTAATTATATTTTTATAACCATTATATATAATTATTTTTTAATTAACTTTAATTAATTATTTTTTATTTAATTTTTATTTAAATTTTTTATAATTATTTTAATTTAAAAGTTAATAATTTATTTTATATTAAGTTTAATTTATAAAATTTAAATTTAATGTTTTAAAAAAATATTATAAAATTAAAATAAAATAATAATTAAATTATAATTATAAAACTTAAAATTATTTTTATTTAATTAATATTTTAAATGTTTAATATTTTTTTTAAAGTTTTATTTTAAGCTTTATAAATAAAGCTTTATATAAAATAAATTAAATGTTTTTAATTAATTATAATTATAAAAGATTTAAAGTTAAATTAAATAAGGAATAATTAATTAAACGCAAATATAACGTTAAAAAATATTTTATATATTATTCGAACGCGTTAACGCTATTTTAATAATATTACGCGGCAAAAATAAATAACATTATATTACGCGGTTAACATTACTTTTTAAATTAATTATTTTATTTTTATTTTAATTTAAAATTTTTTATAATTATAATTAATTAAAAACGTTTTAATTATTTTATATATAATTTAATTTATATTTATTATAATTACGATTTAATTATATACGATTTAATTAAAATTAAAAATAATTTTAAAATTTAAAAAAATTTATAAAAATTATTTAAAATATATTTATAATTTTTAAACTTAAATAATTTAAAAAATATAATATTTTAAATAATATAAATTTAATTATAAATTAAATAATTAAAACGTTTTTTAATAAATTTAATTATTAAATTTTTATAATTATTATAATAATTAAATAATTAATTAAAAATTAATATATTAAAATATTTAAATTTTTTAAAGTTTTAAAAGTTTAAATTATTTTAAATATTTAATTTTATATATAAATTTATATAAAAATAAATATATTTAAAATAAATAATATATATATTATTTAAACGCGTTAAATTTAACGTTTATTACGTACCGGAATTATTATTTTTATATTACGCGGTTAATATTTTTTTTAATTTTTATAAAAAAATTTATTTAAAAAAAATAATTTTTAAAATATTTATTTTATAATAATTTAATTAAGAATAATGTTAACCGCGTAATATAATATTTTTTATTTCCGCCGCGTAATAACGTTAAAAAAATACATTTAAAAAAGGTATAAATTAAATATTTATATTATTATATAAACCGTTATATAAACATTTATACTTTTATAACTTTTATATATAATTATTTTTTAATTAATTTTAATTAATTATTTTTCGTTTAATTTAAATTTAAATTTCTTATAATTATTATAATTTAAAAACTTTTAATTTATTTTATATTATATTTAATTTATAAAACTTAAAATAAAAGTTTAAAAAAAATATTATAAAATTAAAATAAAACAATAATTAAATCGCGGTTATAAAACTTAAAATTACTTCCATTCGATTAATGTTTTAAACGTTTAATATTTTTTTTAAAATCCCGTTTTAAACTTTATAAATAAAGTTTCATTTAAAATAAATTAAACGCTTTTAATTAATTATAATTATAAAAAATTTAAACTTAAATTAAGCGAGGAATAATTAATTAAACGTAAACGTAACATTAAAAAATATTTTATATATTATTCGAACGTATTAATGTTATTTTAATAATATTACGCGGTAAAAATAAACAATATTATATTACGCGGTTAACATTATTCTTAATTAAAAAAGTTTTAATAAAATTATATAAAAATAATATTTTAATTTATATTAATTTTTATAATTAATTAATAAAATTTTTAATTAATTAAAAATTATATATTTAAATTTAAATTATTAAAATATAATATTATTAAAATATAATATTATTAAAATATAATTTTAAAAAAAAATTATAATTAAATAAATATTTAAAAAAAACTTTATAATTAAATAAATAAAATAAATATTAAATATTTTAATAAAAATAATATTAAATTAATAATATAATTTCGTTAAATTTATAATATTTTAATTACGACGGTAATTTAAATTTAAATAATATAATTTTCGTTATATAAATATTTATATAATTTTAAATATTTTATTAATTTTAAAATATTTTAAATAATTAAAGTTTTTTTAAAATTAAATTTATAATAAATTTTTTATATATTTAATTTTAATTAATTATTTACGTTATTTAAATTAAAAATTTTATAACGTTTTATAAATTATTTAAAACGCGGGTATAATAAATTAAAAATTTAAATTTAACGTAATAAAAATAAAACTTTAATTTTATATTTAAATAATATATTTAAATTAACGTTTTTATAAAAATAATTAAAATTAAAAAAAATTATAATTAATTTAAAATAAATTTAATAAAAAAATAATTAATTAAATTAAAAAATATATTTTAAATTAAAAATAAATATGAAAATATTTTAATTTATATAAAAAATTATATTACGAAATATATATTAATTAATATTAAATTAATAACGTTATATAATTTATATTTTAAATTTAATATTATTTTTATTTTAATAATTTTAAAATAATAATAAATTAATTATAATTTTATTAACACGTTTTATAAATATATTTTAAAAATATATTTAATTATTTATATATTAATTATAAAAATATTAATATTATTATATAATTAATTAATAATTTTATTATAATATTTAAAATTAAATTAACATTTTTTAATTTATTATTAATAAACGTATTAATTAATATAATTAATAAAATAATTTTTAAAATTTATTATTTTATTTATTTATTAAATTATATTTTAATTATATTAAATAAAATCTTTTAAAAAATTTATTTATAAATAACGGTAATTATTATTAATATATATATATATAATAATTAATTTAAATAAAAAATATATTAAAAAAATATATTTAAAAAATATATTAAATAAAAATTATATTTTTATAAAATTAATAATAAATTAATAATATTTAAAACTTAATATTTATTATATTTTTAATATTAATTATATAATATAAAAATAAATTTTAAATTTATATAATAATAATTAATTTAAAATAATTTTAAATAAAAAAAATATTTTATAAATATTTATTTAAATTAACGTTTAAATTTATTATTTTTAAATTCGGTTAAAATTTAAATTTTTATTAATATAATAAATAATAATAATAATAAAAATAATTTTATTTAATTTAAATTTTTATTAATATAATAAATAATAATAATAATAATAATAATAATAATAATAAAAATAATTTTATTTAATTTTAATTTTAAATTATATTATTTTAATAATATAATTAAAATTTAAATATATAATTTTTAATTAATTAAAACATTTATTAATTAAATTTTTTTATTAAAATTATTAATTAATTTATTATATTTAATTTATTTTTTTAAAAATTAATAATATAATAAATATTAATTTTAATTTAATATAAATTTTATAATAAAATAAATTTTAAAATATTTTTTTTAAAATAATATATTATATAATTAAATATTTAATTTATTATTTTAAAAATATATAATAATATATAAAATTATTTAAATTAAATATAATTTATATTATTTAATTTTTTATTTTATAAGTTTTTTAAAATTTTAATTTTAAATTAATTATTAAATTTTTAATATAATTATTTAAATAAAAATAAAAATAATATATTAATTTATATTTATATTTATTATTTTATATTTAATTAATATTTATATTAATTAATATATTTTAATAAATTTAAAACATTAAAAAATAATTTAAAATATATATTAAAAATTAAATTTAAAAAATATATAATATAATTTTTTATATAAAAAATAAAAATATTATAATTTATTATAATTTATAAAACATTTATAAAAATTTTATTTATTAAAAGTTTTAAATTTATAACGTTTTATTATAAAAAAAATAAATTAAATTATTTTACGTAAAATGTTTTAACCGGTTAACGGGTTTTTTTTTTATTTAAATTAAAGTTTCCTCGTTTATTAAATCCTATACTCGTTATTTGCAATTTTAATATTTAATAAATGAATGGATAACAATGACTTCGTGGAATTTCGCCATAGCTAAAATATTACGATGCGGGGATGAATGTGTACCTAACTATTATAAGTACCCAGGAAAGCGTCGTGTTAGACATGGTTGGTTGTACTTCATTTATCTAGTGCGACTCACATGGATCAACACAGTGGTATTATGACATCCGCATCCGCTAGCGATTATATACGAAGACTTCAACATTACTCCCGTCATGACAAAAACGGTAATATTTACCGGCCATTGGCAAATTTTCTCGATACAAAGACGAAAAAGATGCGCATCGATGAATCCGTGGACGAGCCTTCCGAGCGTTGTGTCTGGTATATGATGGTACAATCGAATATAGCTACTGATATGGTGCCTATATTATCTTTGTCGGATCTGAAAAGTATAGAATCGAGCTCAAACTTCTCCGCCTGCAGTGGGAGGCTCATCTTTCTGAGAGGCTTTCCATCTGCAAAATGGCTGGCTATACTGGGTCATCTTTACCAAGTCACACCTGATGTATGGAGACGTCATTTAGACTTTTTATCACAGATAGGCGAGGGCTTCTTTCAAGTGACTTCACTTCCTTCATGGAGAAGTCACGTCTTTCATCTCCGTATCTGCTCACTTGGGGGTTGGCGTAATCATTGGCAGTTCATCAAGCATTCCATTGAGCATTTGCATCGAATGGCTGCTCGTGATATGGAAAGCTACCGAGCTTCACTCGGCAGAGCTGATGATTGGAAGCAAGGCGACTCTGTTGTCCGTCGTTACATGATCCATGATAAGACATATTTCAGTATCGAACAACATGTAACTGTTTACATGTATCACGACCGTGATACAGAGCCTTGGACTAGTGCGTGAGACATCTTATAAAGAATTATGTGTAACTAAGCTTACTCTCTCTAGTTATTGTCCTCTCAGACTGTGGAGATGACCTTGACACGAAACATCACGGTCCTTGGGTTAGATTTCAAGATTCGAAGCTATTCCCCACACCAAGATCTGATGGAGACGAGCTCCTAAATACCGCATCATGGAAGCAGGATTTTGGCAATCCCAATGACCATGGTCTTATTGAAGCAAAACTGAGCCAAAGTCTTTCAGAAATTCATGTTGGATATGGTAAGAAACTTGATCCAGAAGGGATGGCTCACAATCCGTTCTATGCCATTTACGAAATCTTCCTGCAGTGTGCATCCGCCGAATGTCAAATTCTTGACATGGTGACAACCATGATTGAGGAGCACGAAATAGGCCAAAGTTCTCCAAAGAAAGATGCTGCTGACTATGAAGCCTCTCATACCCAGCTCCTACACTTTCAAGGATTTTTGGAGCATCGCGTAGAGAGCTTACGAGACATACTTGACATAATACGTACACATGGAAAAAAGCCTTGGGCATATCCTAATGAGAGGGTTGCAGAGACCGTGGGAAAGGCCACTGACAAGCTTATCGAAGATTTTGAATATTTGCTCAGGCGAGTTCACAACCTCCTAAGACGAATCGAACGTACAATCTCTATATCTATGAGCCTGATCAATATGGAGCAGGCCAAAAGAAGTATTGACCAAAACATGACCTTGTTCCGCTTCACAGTTGTAGCGTCGATCTACATACCCCTATCTTTCACAACCTCTTTCTTTGGCATGAATTTCCTCGAGTTTGGACAAGGCCCGCTCAGTATTTGGGTATTCTTCGTTGCTTCTGTTCCTATTTTTATCTTGTCTATCTTCGGTCTCTTCATCAAAAGGGCGTGGATTGAACAATTGCCGGCAAGGTTGGGCAACAAGGTGACATCTTGGGCATTGCGGGATTAGAATCCGCGCTGTCACACAACAGAAAATGCTGCCCCCTCTTTTCGTAAATACCTCTATGAGCTTATCTCTATGGCTTATTGGTAGAAACATATGTGCCACCAATACGTCTGTCGAGCGGGGTCACGAAAATAGGGCGATCTGTGATATCGGTGTATAAGTCAATTGGTTCTGTAGGCCGGACGGTGGCTTCGCAATTTACTAACGTGGGGGTTACCAATTACCAATCTTCTATCTTGAGTTAGGTGTAAGATGTTGAATGCTGAGGCTCTGCTTGTTGTTAATCGGATTTACGAGAATATCTTCCTTCAAGGGCCTCATTCCTCCGTATTATAAAGCGCGCTTCCAACAATTTTGCGCGCCCCTAAGTTTTCTGTCAAGAATATTTTATGAGAGGAGCCTATGCCATAAGTAAAATCACACGAGGCGCTGAGATAGGCTGGATTCCGAAATCACCACGATGTCTTTCATCAACCCATTCCCAGATCTTAAGGCTACTCACATACCTGACTGGAAAAAATACTTACGAAGACAGACATTACTAGAGTCATGGGATACACAGCGAGCAAAATTGCCAACGAACTTTCCTCAGAAGGCTGAGTCTCCTTCTGTTTGGTCATGGGAAGAGTTAGATCTTGAAAGTGTTACTCACGATCTAACTAGCCTTGAGATTGAGGAGATCGATGAAGCTCTACGGAATTTTAAAAGTATGCCCACAAATTAGTATCACTCTAACTGTATACGCTTCTGATAATAACTTGGATTAATAGAGGAGAATATACTTCTCAACCAGATTTCTTGCGAGAATTTCAGTCTCCCTACTCTCGGCCGGCACCTCGACCGTATCGCGCATGAAATATTCAAAGGGAAGGGGATCGCCTCAATCCGTGGTTTGTCACCTGACATGTACTCTGTGAAAGACAACGTTATTATCCATGCTGGAATTTCTAGTCACATTGCACCTTTTCGTGGAAACCAGTCTGGCTCCAATGATCAAGTCCGTGAGTCTTACTCATTCCACGGCTAGTTTCTCTATACCAGCTTTTATACTGACTTACCTAGTTCATATCTGCAATAGAGAGGACATGGGCATTGCTGATCTTAAGGCCCCTTCCACAGCACAAAGTCTTGTTTGTTTACACCACTGATCTTTTGGAACTTTATTGATAGAGACTAACTACTTGTTATTTTTGAAAGCCTTTTCATACCGATGATACAGATGTTCTAGCATTTTATGCTATCGAGGCATCAATGGCGGGTGGTGAGATGCTATGGGCATCTCATGGAAAGGTTTACAACGAACTTGCTGCCACACGACCAGAAGTACTAGGCGTCCTTGCTGAGAGTGATTGGCCTGTGGAGACGTAAGGTTTTATTCCGTAACCTTAATAGTGGGTGTGACCTAATGCGTTGTAGGGAAACTGAGCCTTCAGATTATGTCCGACTGCCACTACTTTATAATGACGATCAAGGCCCTTACTTCTGGCTTGCTCGAGGCAACCTCACTGGAACTGAGAGAACGCCGCGCCCACTTGGCATTCCGGGATTGACCCTTGCACAAGCAGATGCCTTGGATGCCGTCCATTTTGCCGCAGAACGACACTCTATCAGAATCGCGCCACGGAAAGGAGAATTATACTTTGTCAATAACCTGAGTATATTGCATAGCCGGACCGCATTCCAGGATAGCGATGTCAAGGACGAGAAACACCCCAGAGCGAGAAGGCGCCACATTCTACGACTTTGGCTCAGGGACCCTGCGTATGGAAGGAGAATGATAGGACGTCTGGAGCAGCGATGGTCGCAGGTCTTCGATACTGAGCTTTCAAGAAAGCGTGGACGTTGGTTGCTATCTCGGGATATGGTCCCAGAGGTTATTTCGGAAAAGCTCTTCAGAGAGAAATTCCCAGTCGGCACTGTGAGTTCATGTCAAAACGCTTGAAAGTGGCCTTTTAAAGTTCATCGAATTACTTATCGGACGTTTTATTTGGGTCGATCTTTTATCGATACACTAGCGTAGCGCTAAGACATTTTTCAATTGATGATTGGATGCATCTTCTTTCATTCAGCCCCTCCCCCGCATCGTAGTCTCTGATTGGTTGCAGATCTCTTTCATAGTTGTATGCTCCCGTACAGCTGTTGGAGATAACTGGGTTGATTCGGTACTACCATCCATGGATATTGGGAAGTCTTGGCAAAGTTTTTAAATCCTTATGCCCTGAGTTTACGAAGGGTTATTATGTCGGTGAGTTTTTTTTTCTCTTTGGGACGAAATCGTCCTAAATAGGAAAGTATAGTTACAAGTTTTAGAGCTCCTGATTAGCTAGAATCGGGAAAGGGTGGAGACTTAATGGGATTTGATTGGTTGCAGCCTTTGGATTTGCGGGCCTTGGGCTTGGCGGTGCGACTTTTTGCCAGCGTTTATTGGATGAGGGAAGGTAATAGTGGGCTTTTGCATAAGACCCCGGTTATTCAAGCGTTGATTGGGTGCATTCCTGGCTTTTGTGGACCCAATTTTGTAAAAGCTTGGCAGCAAATCGTTGATTGGTTGAAAAACAGGGATAAGGGGGCCTGATTTGACAAAGTCTTGTGTGCAAGTTTTGATTGGCTGATTGCTAAGTTTAATAAGGTCTAGACCTTGAAGGGTTTTGCTTACTTACATAAGACTGGCAATCGAACTGTAGTTCAATTGCAGTTAAATCAACAGTCTAGTTAACCTGCAATTGAACTGCAATTGGACCTACAGTTTAATTGAACTGCAATTAGACTGCGAATGGTCAACGCAGCCGCGGGAAGCGCGGCGCATAGTTAATTAGCGCCGGCAGAGCGATGCGTGGTTTCGTATGAAGGAGTGCGGAAAGTAGGGAAAAGTGTTGAAAATTACAAAGCCTGGGATTCGAACCTGGAGGTGCAGGGGTGGCCAGTGCGTTGCGTTCTTGGACTAGTGTGGCACTGGGGCAATTTAGCGCTTTCAACGTGGTCCGCGCGTCGAGCAGAAAGCTCCGGGATCTTAGGGTGTATATTCCCGGCACGGGGATTTTATGTTTTTATTTTAAATTTATAAAAAATTATTATATCGGGGTAATTTTTTAAAAAATATATTAATTAATTAATTATTTTTTTTAAATAAAAAATTAAAAATAATTTAAATATTAAAATTAATATATATTTTATTATATAAAAAATTATATAAAATTAAATATTTAAATTATATAATTTATATAAAAAAATAATTTTTTAATTTTAAAATTATTATATTTAATTAATTTTATAATATTTTAAAAAAATTTTTATTAAATAAAAAAATAATTTTTTAAAAATATTTAAAAAATTAAATTAAATAAAATAAATTATATTTTTTTAAAATTATTTATTATTAAAAAATAATATTAACCACGTAATATAATATTTTTTATTTTCGTTACGTAATAACGTTAAAAAAATATATTTAAAAAAAATATAAATCGGGTATTTTTATAAATAATATTAATTACGTAATATAATGTTATTTATTTCCGTTACGTAATATTATTAAAATAACGTTAACACGTTTAAATAATATATAAAATATTTTTTAACGTTATATTTATATTTAATTAATTATTTTTTATTTAATTTAATTTTAAATTTTTTATAATTATAATAATTTAAAAGTTTTTAATTTATTTTATATTAAATTTAATTTATAAAACTTAAAATAAATATTTTATAAAAATATTAAACGTTAAAAACTTTTATTAAATTAAAATAATTTTAAGTTTTATAACCGCGATTTAATTATTATTTTATTTTAAACTTACGATATTTTTTTTAAACTTTTATTTTAAGTTTTATAAATTAAATTTAATATAAAATAAATTAAACGTTTTTAAATTAAAATAATTTTAAAAAATTTAAATATAAATTAAACGAAAAATATTTAATTAAAATAAATTAAAAAATAATTATATTTAATAATTATAAAAATATAATTAATTATATAACGGTTTATATAATTATAAAAATACTTAAGTTATATTTTTTTCGAACGCGTTTTTTTAACGTTATTACGCGGCGAAAATAAATAATATTATATTACGCGGTTAACATTATTTATTTTTATTATTATATAAACCGTTATATAAATATTTATATTTTTATAATTTTTATATATAATTATTTTTTTATTAATTTTAATTAATTATTTTTTATTTAATTTAAATTTAAATTTTTTATAATTATTATAATTTAAAAATTTTTAATTTATTTTATATATAATTTTATTTATAAAATTTAAAATAAAAATTTAAAAAAAATATTATATATAAAACTTAAAAGTTTATAAGTTAAAAGATTTTTTTATAATAAAAGGTTTATTTTTTTTTAAGATATATAATAAAGTCATTATATAATAAGCGATAAAAGTGGCGGCTATATAAAAAGCACGTGTGTTATATACGAGAAATTAAATAAAATATTAAAACTAACGTTTAAAAATAACTTCTTTTTTTAAAATCCTTAAGCTTTAATTTTAAATAATTATAAACTTATTATTTACTACTTGATTTTATTTATTTCACCCTTACATTATAAAATTAAAATAAAATAATAATAAAATTATAATTATAAAATTTAAAATTATTTTAATTTAATAAATTTTTTAAATTTTAAATATTTTAATTATTTTAAAAAAATAAATTTTAATATTTATATTAAAAACGTTAATAAAATAAAATAAAAATAAATAAATAATTAATTATTTTAAGTTTTATTAAAATTTAAAAAATCTTAAAAAATTTTATATATATTAATTATAAATTATAATAATTTTTTTTTAAATATATATAATTAAAAAATTTAATAATTATTATTAACGCGGCGAAAAATATTAATATTTTTATTAATTTTTTTTATATTTTTTATATATTTTAAAAAAAATATATATATTTATTTTTAATAACGTTATAATTTTTAATTATATTAATATTATTAAAATTAATATAAAAAAAATAAATATTATTATAATTTAAATTATAAATATAATAATAATAACGTTATTTTTAAAAATTAATAATAATTTTTTTTTAAATTATATTTTATTTTTAAATTTTTAATTATTATTAAATAATTATAATTATAAACGTTAAATAATTTTATAACATTTTATAATAAAAACTTTTTAAAATATTATAAATCGTTTATTATTATATATTTTTTTTATTTAATTAAATATTTTAATATTAATTTTTTTTTATTTATTTATTTTATAATTTATTAATTTTTTAATTTTATATAATTTTTATTCGTTATTATTATTTTTAATAATAATATAACTTAATTAAAACTTTCGTTTTTTATATAAATTTAAATTTTCGGGTAATTTATAAAAATATATAATTAAAATAATTTTATAAATTTTTTATAAATCCGGTATATTTAATTCGTACGTTAATAATTTAATTTTTTTTATAATTAATAATAAATTAATACGTTAAATATTATATTTTTAATTTTTTATATTTAATAATTTATATTTTTTATAAAATTATAAATATATATTTTTATTAATATAAAAAAACATTAATTAATATTTAAAATTATAACGTAATTTCGTATTTATTAACGCGAAATTTATTATAATTTTAATTTTTTTTTAATATTATTTATATAATATTTTATAATTTAATATATTTATTAATATTTTAATATTATTTAATATAATTTTAAGTTTAAAACTTAATATTATTTTATTAAATAATCTTTTTAATATTAATAATAAAACATTATTTATATTATATTAAAAAAAAATTAATAAAACTTATAATATATCCGATATAATATAATAATAATAAATAACCGATTTAATTTTTTAATTTTTCCGTTTATTTTATTTATTAATTTAAAAATAATAACTTATATTTATTATTAATAATATTTTTATATAAATAAATAAAAATTACCACATTTTAAATATAAATTTTAAGTTTTAATTTAAAATTATTTTTATTAATATTTTTTAATTATATAATATTAAAATATATAATAATAATTTAATTTATTTTTTTACATTATATATAATATTTTTTAATAATAAAATAACTTTTTTTAAATATTTATATATAATTATAAATAAAATGTTAAAATATATATATTTATTTAAAATAAAAAATAAACTTTTATTTAAAACTTTTAAAAAAATTATAATAAAATTTTAAATAATTATATTTCGCCGTAAAATTTATTTTAATTAATTTAATTTTTATAATAATTTAAATATTATTAAATATATTTTTATATTTTTTTATTATAGTTTATATTTATATATTTTTAAATTTATATAACATTTTTTTTATATTAAAATAATATTTATTATTATATATTATTTATAATATATTTTTTATATAACTTAATAAAATTAATAATTTATATTTCCTTTTTAAATCCATATAATAAAATAAATTATTTTTTAATTTATATTAAATTTATTTTTTTTTTCATTTTTTATATTTTCCATTAATAAATTTTTTAATTTTTTTATTTTTTTATTTTTCTTATAACTTTTAATAATTTTTTTTAAATTTATTTTTCATTTTAACTTTTATTATAATATATATATTATTTATTATAATATTATTTATAATATTTTTAAAAATAAAATTTTCTTTATTTTTTTTATATTATAAATTATTTTAAATTAATAATTAAAATAAAACATTAAAAATTAAATTCATTTTTTTAATTATATATTATATTTTTAAATTAAATTATAATAAAAATATAAATATAATAATAAATTTTATATTAAATTTATTAATATTTATTATTTTAAACATTTTTTAATTAATAATACTTTTTATTAACTTATAATTTATTAATATAATTATAATTTTTATATAAAATTATAATTAAATTCATATAAAATAATATAATTATATTAAATATATTATTTTAAATTTTATAATATTATATTTTTTTTTTTTTTTTATAAAAACTTTTAAATAAAAATTAATAAAGTAAATTTTAAAAATAAAAATATCGTTTTTATTTTATTTATTATTTAAATAAAATATTATTATTTTAAAACTTTATTATTTTAATATATTTATTTTTAAAAAATATACGTTTATTAAAATCTTAATAAATTAAATTAAATAATTATAATAATTAAATTTATAAAATCTTAAAAATAATTTTTTCGGTTAACATTAACTTAAATAATATTTTTTTTATATATAATTTTCATTTATATAATAACGTTAATATTTTTTTTTTATATTAATAATATTATTTTTTTATTTTAAAAAATTTTTATTTTTTATTAATAATATAAAATATATTTTTATAAAAACCTTATTATACTTATATATATTTTAAGATTTATAAGTATTATAAATATTTTTAATTTATATATTATAAATATTTTTTTAATTATAATAATTATTTTTTTTTATTAACCGTAAATTTAAATAAAATAATAAATTTAAATTTAAAAAAAAAACTTTATAAAAATTAAAGTAAAATTAATTCGTTAATATATTATAAATAATTATTATAAATATTATTTATATTTTTCTTTTAAATCGTTAAATATAATTATATTATTAATATATATTATATAAAAATATTTAAAAAATTTTAATTTATAATTTATAAATTTTTATATATAAGCCGGAAAATTTTTAAACTTTTTAATAATATAACGGTCATTTTATTATAATATTATTCGGTTATTAATAATTAATAAAAAAGTTTTATTTTATTAATAATATTAAAATATTTCTTTTTTTATATTTTTTAAATGATTTTTTTAAGTTTTAATAATAAATATATATTTATTAATATATTTTTATTTAAAGATTTTAAATTAATAATTATATATTTTTTTTATTTATTATTAATTATATATTAAATAATAAAATATAATAAACCGAATAAAATAAATTTTTTTTATTAATTTATTTTATTTATATTATATATGTTTTTAAAAATTTAATTAATAAATTCGTAATTTTATATATTTAATAAATAAATATATTTAAGTTTATATATATTTTATTAATTATTTATTAAATTAATAATTATTTTTTTTAAATAAATTAATAACGTTTTTATTTATTTAATAATTATATTAATTTATAAGTTTTACGAAGCGTTTTATAAAATAAAAGTTTTAAATATATATATATATATTATTTTTACTTAAAATTTCGAATATATTAATCGGCATTATTATTTTAAAAAATAAAAAATATTTTTTAATAAATCCGGATTAAATTTATATAATTTTTTATATATTTTTAAAAGTTTTTTTATTTAAATTAAATATTTCGTTTAATTTTAAATATATTATAAAAATTATAATATAATTAAATTTTTTAATCGTTAAATTTAATTCCGTATTATTTATATATATATTTATAATTTAAATTATATTAACTTTTTTTTATATTTTTATAATTACGTTAAATTTTATTTATATTAATATATAAATATTTTTAATTATATCGTTTATATAAAATACGTTTTTAATATATTTTAAATTAATTATAACGTATATTACATTAAAATAATTAATTTTAAAATTAAAATTTTAATTTTTTAATAATTTAATATAATCCGTAAATAATATAATAAAAAACTTTATTAATTTAATTATTTTATTTATTAAAAAAACATGTTTTCGCACCGTTTTTTAATAAATGATTTATATAAATATACGAATATTTAAATATAACGTTAAAATTATATTAACTTATAAATAATTGAAAATTATTTCATATTTATAAAAAAATTATTTCTTAATAATAAATTTAATAATAAATTTTTTTCGTGGATTTATATTTTTATTAATAATTATATAATATTTTTACGGTTATATTTTAATTTTTTTAATATATTAAAAAAGAATTTTATTTTTTTATATAAAATTAATTTTTATAAATTAATTTTAATTATATAAAAAAACTTTTCGGGTAAAAATATTTTATAATTTTAAATAAATTTATTTAATTATTTCTTATTTATTATTTAATTATTTACGTTTAAATTTATATATGTTATTAATTTTTTTTTATTTATTTAAAATAATAAACTTAAAATTATTAAATTTCTTAATATTTAAATATAATTTTTATATTAATGAAATTTTATAAATATTTATATTTTTATTATAAATATATTTTTATAATAATAATAATTATAATATTAATAACGCGATATAATATATTATATCCGCGTTATTATTTTATATTTTAAAACTTTTTTATTTTTAAATAAAAAACTTATTTTTAATATTTTTTACATATAATGGTTTATATTTAAAATATTAAATTTTTATAAATGCCGGAACGGGTAAATGTTTAATATTTTTATTTAAGTTTACGTTAAAATAAACGTGTTTTTTTAATTTTTAATTTTATTTTTTTATTAAAAAAGAATTAAGTTTCGAATTATACGGTTTATATTATAAAATTTAATAAAGTTTATAAAAAAATAATAACTTTTTAATAATTTTAATAATAATAATAAATAATAAAAATAATAATATATATTTATTAAAGTAAATATATTTAAAATAATCCGATTATATAATAAATTTATGTTTATATTTTTTATATATATATTTATTTACGTTATTAAATTAAATTAAATAAAATGATATATTTTTATTAATTTTATATTTTTTAAAAAGAAATATTTATTTTTTTTTAATATATTTTTTATTTTCTTTAGGTTTTTTTTATTTATTTAATAAGTTATTTTATTTTTTAAAAAAGTTTATTTTTTATTATTATAATTATTTTTAATTTAATATTAAAATTTATAACCCGGTTTATATATATTTTTATATTAATATCCGTAAAATCGTAAATTACCGTAATATTATTTATCGGATTTATTTTAATTTTTATTAAAATATTGCGAATAATTTTAATTTTAAAATTTATTATAAAATTTATAATAATTTTTTAAACGTTTATAATAACGGTTATATAAACGGTTATTATTATAATAACGTTTTCGGTTTTTCGAATAATCGCGTAAATTATTATAATAATTATATTTTCCTTAATAACTTTATTTTTAATTATTATTAATATTTACGGTTATAACGAAATTTATAATAACTTTTTTATTAAATATTAAAATTATAATTTCGGGGGATATTTTTTAAATAATATATTTTTTAAAGGATATTTTTTTATTTAAATTTAAATTTATTATAATAAAATCTTATAAATTATTTAAAATTATTTATAAATATTAAACTTTTATTTATTTATTAATATATTATAAATAATTATTAATATAAACTTTAAATATTAATAAATTAATAAAAATTTATAAATTATTATTTAAAATATTATAAATTATTAATATTTATTAATTTTTTTTAATTATATAAATAATATAATAATATTTCGTAATAAATATAACTTAATTTTTAAAGTTTATTTTACGGAAATTTAAATTTTTTAAATATTTTATTTATTAAATTATATTTATTACGTTATAAATTAATTATTTAAATTTATTAAATAATTTTAAAAAAATATATTTCATATTTTTTAATGTTTTTTTTTTATTTTTATTATTAAATATAAATATTTATTAAAATTAAATTTAACCGTATAATAATTAAAGAAATTTTATTTAAATTTATTTAATATAAGATTTATTTAAATATTATATTTTAATTTAATTAATAAATAAATAAATTAACCGTTAATAATTTTTTTTTTAATAATTATAATTTTATTAATTTTAACGGTAATATTTTAAAAGTTAAAATAAAAATATTTAACGTTTTTAATATTTTATTTTTTTAATTTTTTTTATTTATTTTTTAATTTTACGTTTATTTTAATTACGTTTTAAATATTATTTAAAATTAATCGTATATCCGTTTTAAAACTTTTTTTATTATATATTTAATTATTTATAATAAAATAATAATTTATTAAATTAAGTAATGTTATTTATTTTTAATAAACGAAGTAAAAGTAAATATAATTAAAAAAATAAAAATTAACGGGGTTAATAAAAGTAACGGTAATACGGTTAAAAATAACGTGTTTATAAAAAATATTAATAAATTTACGGGTAATACGGGTAATATTAATACGGGGTTAAAGTTTAAAATTAATATTATAATTAAAATAATTAATTTAATAAATTAATTTATTTATATAATTTAATTAAATTTAAATTATAAAGTTTAAATAATTTAATTTATTATAATTATTAATATTTAAATAATTT